>NC_139232.1:6706675-6956140 GCF_977018435.1 Lepisma saccharinum
AACATAAAATTTGCATGGACCTGATGTCGAACCAGGAACTTTATCTTTCGGGGAGTCAACATTATTTTTTTACTCAGTCGTCATATAACATGAACACACGCAAACATTCACATGTGCTTTTATTATTTTGTGTTCGGTAAGTACAAGTATATTCTTACATAAATTATTGTTTAATTTAATAAATTGTAAACTCGGAGCCTGCTATACTAACATTCCTTCTGTGTTTCATTATACTATTGAAAGCGAATGTTGCGTGCATACGGAAATAACACAGAAAAAAAAAAGCGGATGAAAGCAATTTAAAATCAGTGGAGCAAGGTTAGTATTACGAGAACGTAAAAACATGTGCTTTCATTCAACTTCGAAAAATAAGAATAGATGTGTGCATACGGAACACATATGCTTTCTTTTCACAGTTGTAAAATCATATAAATTGTACATGAAGTAAATTGCGAGAAGGCTCTCTCTTTTATGTCTGTGTATATGTATGTTGTACAATTAGGTACAAGTATTGTACAATTATTTCCCCCAGTTGCCCAGTTGGAGTTGGGGGCATAACACTAGTACTATTTGTACTCACAGTGCTTACTCATGTATTTTGTTTAATATTTTATTTCAAATTCACTGTCAGAAACTAGTGTTGCCAGTTCCTGGATGTAGGTTTACCTACTCTGTTGGTTGTCACTGTCAAGCTTCCAGTATTCGTATAGCATAAAAAGCTATAACCCCCCCTCTTAAAATATATACATTGTATACACCAAGATGTTTAATAGCCTAGCAACACATCATGAAAAAACATGCCAAGAGGACCCAGTAGGTTTATAAGTCAGTGCTGCCAACTTTTATTTGTAGGTTAGCTTAGCCTGTGAAAGATCATATAGTAGAATTTTTGTAGAGTGGGTAGGCAACACTAACAAGCATCAAATGATGATTCGAGCCTCAAATGATAATTCGAGCCTCGTCAGTGCTGCCAACTTTTATTTGTAGGTTAGCTTAGCCTGTGAAAGATTATATAGTGGAATTTTCTTCGGATAGGTTGGCAAAACCCAAGTCTCAAAGGAGGAACATCCAATAGAGTTGCCAAATGTAAAAAGGGGGGGGGGCAATGAGTCCCCCCTCATAAAAAGCTACAGTAAGAGTTTATAGTGTTGCCAACACTAGGCCCCCAACAGTGTTGCCAAACATAAAAGGTACATGGGCCCCTCAGGCCCTTTGATGAAAGTTTACAGTGAAAAACCCAGTAGGTTAACAACACTGTCAGAAAATCTACGGCAGTGTTGCCAGATGTAAACAGAGGGCAATAGACCCCCCTCATAAAAAGCTACAGTAAGGGCCCACAGTGTTGCCAACTCTGTCCTCAAAATATACATCATAAAAAGCTACAGTAAGAGCCCACAGTGTTGCCAACTCTGTCCTCAAAATATACATCATAAAAGGCTACGACGAGCCTCAAATAATAATTCAGAACTCTCATGTACGCTGAGGCTAGTGAGGTTAACATACACCGTAAAAGGCTACGCCTCGCCCGAACACATGTACACTCACACGCAAAAAAAAAAGCTAAAAAATTATGCACCGTGAAAGGCTACGCCGAGTTGGAAATACTGCTTGTGAGGTTAACATACACCATAAAAGGCTACGCCTCGCCCGAGTTGGCAACACTGCTTGTGAGGTTAACATACACCATGAAAGGCTACGCCTCGCCCGAGTTGGCAACACTGCTTGTGAGGTTAACATACACCATGAAAGGCTACGCCTCGCCCGAGTTGGCAACACTGCTTGTGAGGTTAACATACACCATAAAAGGCTAAGACAATTCTTAAGACAATTATCTTAAGACGTTTTTCAAGACAATTTTCTTAAGACAATTTTCTTAAGACGTTTTTCAAGACGAGCCCCACATGATGATTCGAGCCCCAAAAGAGGATTTAGAACCCGGCCACCTGTACTACTATCATCAGCAAATGAATATCACAAAGAGAGTTGTAATTCAATTTTAACAAATATGTTTCTTAAATTTTTGTTATTTAGCATCGCTTTTCTGCCACTTTTGGCTATTTGCTACGATGAGAATGAGTGATGATATGAGACAATTGACTCACAAAAGCACCATGGCTAGGCGGGGATTCAAACCCTGGACCTCTGGCGTCGTTAACCCACGGAGGTCGGCAAACAAATATCTTTGCATACCATTCATTAAATATTTAAATATTGAATGTCTATGAAAAAACAACCTTTTATTCTGAAAGGGATAATATCTCGATTTTGCTCGTACCATGTCGAAATTAGTGGCCGCGGTGGCTCAGACAGTCTCGTTCGGGACGCGGTAGCGAGCAGACGTGTGCGTGACTACTCCCGCTGCGAGTTCCGTGAGTCAGCTTCATTACGCGACTAGCGTTCGTCTTGGTGAAAATTCAGTGAGTAAAATGGTTCTGAAACGCGTGAATACGTTGAAATTGAACTTTCAAACAGTAACACGGAAACCCACTACATTGGATCTTCACCGATGGATCAGCGAGACCTTAAAAGTTACTCCAGAGCAGGTACTAAGTATTGAAATCGACATGTATCATAAGTGTGTATATTTAAAACTGTTATCGAAAGTACTGTGTGAGCAATTGATTGTTATTCAAGTCTGGTGGTATCTACAAATATACTGATGTGGACGGTGATTACGAAATAGAACTGAGTTAGGCAGACCGCGATTATGTGACGGTGAGAATACATGTTGTGGCAATCGAATTAAGTGACGACCAAATACGAACAGTGTCAGCAAAATTCGGGACGATAATCTCACCACTGGTAGACGAGAAGTATTCCGATCAGCATATATATCAAGTCCGGACAGGTAGAAAACTTGCGAAGATGACCTTGACAAAGGCCATCCCGTCATACATTACGATAAGTGGATCACGCTATTGGGTTACCTATAATGGACAGGAAAAAACGTGCGCCATTTGCGACTCCCCATCACACTACGCCAATAGCTGTAACGAGCGTAGCCCTAGGGACAACAGAGCAACCGCGACGGTATCCTGTTTCGCGACAGCCCAAAGGGCGAATCTGGTTAGGACTACCGTCAGCCAAGTACCAGTTAGTGATCGAGAACCGAAGTACAAACCCTCTGTCCTCTTACTCCCCAGTGCCGAGAATAGCGACACCAACGAAACCCCCCCCCCCGACAAAGTCTTTCCAGACCGCCAATGAGTCAAATGAAAAAGATGACCTTGTGCAACCAGGTATGCAGTGTTCTACAGGGACAAAGGAAGGAATAAAAAATGAAGATGCGCCATCTACATCCCCAACCCGTATTGAACAACCTTTGGAGGTTTTCCCCAATTTGACAGGCACAATGTTCGCTGAGAGTGAATTTCCATCAGTCAACACACGACGATCCCGGTCCAGATCGACAACGAGATGAGGCAACCCCTCATCCGACCATATGACACTGAGGCCAAAAAAGAAGAAAAAGGGTGAAATGGTAAGTAGATCAACAGTTGTAAGCAATGATTCCTCAAGTGCCATTAATATTGGAAATACTCCTACCTCTGACTTAGATGCCCAAAACCCAGCAATATTAGGGACAGTAATGGAAGAACAAAGTGACATGGAGGTGACCCCACCTATCTTGTGACTGAGAAAATGATGTTCTCCCTTAGGGTAGAAAGTGGAAAAGTGTGGACTATGAAACGATTTTCAGTGTGAACATACAACATGTTAACGAGAGTAGTCTATCTGTTTTTCCCCCCTCATGATAAACATAGTTATGAATACAACTGTTAGAGTAGCGACTGTGAACATAAATAAGTTAAGTTCCACGACGAAACAACGCGCTTTAGGGGATTTTCTAGTACAATCCTCAGTGGATGTTGCTCTTCTGCAGGAAGTGTGTGTGACTCAGCTTGAATTACCAGCCCAGTATATGTCATATCTAAACCCCACGTGTCAATCACAAGGAACGGCTTTAGTAGTCAAACAAGGCTTGCCGATCTCACACGTTATTCAGCATCCATCTGGCCGTATTATAGGTACAAAATTAGCAAACATTTGGTTATTCAACATATATGCTCCGTCTGGAAATACAAACCGTCAATTGAGAAATGAGTTTTTTGGTACTGATGTAGCAGCAGAATTGCAAGGGGGAAAAGAGCATATAATATGTGCAGGTGATTTTAATTGTGTTTTATATCCACAGGATCAATGGCCTGGTTTCTCCACGTCTAATACTTTACAAAAAATAGTTCACGGTTTTAATTTTGTGGATGTTTGGATTGCTAAGCATAATCGAAAATTAGGGTATACATATTTCCGAGACAACTGTGCATCACGTTTAGATCGTTTCTATGTCACTCCCCAATTAAGTCAAAATGTGACATCAATACAACTCACTCCCACGTGTTTTTCCGACCATTTAGCTTTAATTATGGGGATAAATTTGGATATCCCTCAGGTTCCGAAAGGGTACGGATATTGGAAATTGAATACTTCTATTCTCCTAGAGCCAAATTTTAAAAATGCGTTTCATGAACAGTGGAAAAAATGGGAAATTGATCTAGAGAAGGTGGGAAAAAATTTAAAACCTGGAATTAAAAAATTTTGTATTCAATTTTGCCAAGAACGATCCAAAGATTGGAATCTCAAATATAACTTCTATCACAGTGTGTTGCGGGAGCTTACTAAAGACGCAACGAATGGTAAACCAGTGCAAACAGAGATAAAGCAAATCCAAGCCCCATTATTACGTATGCATTCTCAGAAACGTAATGGTGTCAAAGTTAGGAGCAGACTCCCCCATTTAGATCGCCATGAAACTGTATCTCTCGCTCATGTTATACAAGAGAGAAAAAACGCGAAGAGACAACAAATTGGTACAGTTCAAATGGACGATGGACGTGAGTATACAAAACTTTCAGACATTAAGAAAGTAATTTATGACCATTGTAGTAATCTCTATTCGAACAAAAGAACTTTTGGTAATGCAAATGCTGATGAATTTTTTGGAAATATTCCAAAAGTGTTTCATGATACTGATAGAGATGTTTTAGACAATATCTTCACTATGAAAGAAGTACATAAAGCAGTAATGGGGGGAAACCTTTCTCTTCCCCTGGAATTGATGGACTTCCCACTGCTCTCTTTGAAACCTTTTGGAATTTGATGGGGAAAACAATAACAAAATGTGTAAATGCAGTTTTTAGGAATCACATCACAGGTAAAACATCAAATACTGGTGTTATAGTATTAGTGCCTAAAATAGCGCAACCAAAGAAAGTGTCTCATTATCGTCCCATAACTCTACTGTGTGCAGACTACAAAATATTTTCTCGGTGTATGATGCAACGGCTGACTCCTTATGCTGAACAATTAGTTGGCAAGATGCAATATTGTTACGGTGAACACAAAAATATATATGGTGTGTTGCAAACACTCCGTGAAGTAATTTCTAGTTCAAACTCCAACTCTGCTAATGTGAATCACGCAATTTTAGCTGTAGATTTCCAACATGCTTTCGACTCTGTTAATCATGAACATATGTTCAATGTTTTTGGTAAACTTGGCCTAGGAGGTAATTTTCTAAATGCCTTACAAGGTTTATACAAACACGCAGAATCCAAAATTCAAATAAATGGATTCTTAACGAACCCCTTCCCAGTGTGTGCAGGGGTTCGACAGGGAGATCCTCTCTCTATGTTGATTTCTTGTGTCTCGCTCATGCCTTTGTTAATATCGTTAGAAAAGGAAATATCTGGTATTATAATTAGCAATCAAAATATTAAAGTATTATCATATGCTGATGATGTCACTATTTTAGTTCAGTCTCAGACTGACACAAAAATTATATATCAACAAATGGAGAAATACAAACTGATTTCAGGTTTAACGATAAATTATGGAAAAACTCGTATGATGTATTTAAATTCTACAAATCAAAACAGATCTCAAGAAAATTTTCAAGTTGTTCCAAAACTTAAAATACTGGGAATAATATTTGCTAGGCCAATTAGACAGATGCAGGAATTAAATTATAATATAGTAATAGGAGCTATTAAAGCTGTTTTATGTAAACATAAACTTAGGAATTTAAGCATAATATCACGTACAGCTTTTGTAAATATGTTCGCGCTCTCCAAGGTCTGGTTTCTGGCGAAGGTTCTTCCACCAAGAAAAATAGACCTTGCGAAACTGAAAAGTGCTGTAAATTGGTTTATGTGGTCTGGACATATCCTTCGGGTTAGTCATGAAAAATGTGTCTACCTGTTGAATGTGGCAGATTAAAGTTGGTTCATGTGGCAACTAAAAGTCAAGTACTGATGATTCAGGCTAACATTGCAGCAATGGTAAATCACTCTGATGGTCTGACAGGTACGATTCTAAAGCAATGTTTGAACACTATTGTGTTAGAATATCCAATTGATATAAGCACTATTCCCAAACAGTATCAATACTTGGTAGATTCTATTGTAGAAATATGCTATACTTTGTTATTATCGGACAACCTTCAAATACCCACTGTAAAAAACATATACAAAATTAAACGTAAGACTATGTACCATAAATGCAAAATAATGTTGAAGGACCCTCGTGTTCTTTGGAACAGAGTTTGGATAAATGTACATGCAACTCACTTATCAACAAAGATACGGTCTGCATGGTATTGTTTTGTTCACCAAATCTTGATAAATGGAACTCAACTTCATCGATTCCGATTAGCGGAAAATCCGCTGTGTAAATGGTGTAATGTAGATGAAAGTATAGAACACTTAATCAGTGAGTGTAAAACTAGAAAATCAACGTGGGAATATATCACGAAAATGATTAGTATAATATGCAGAACAAGCCAGAGGCAAATTACGATTGATCACCTTTTGTGTCCAAGTTTTACATATTACCCGAAAACAAAGTTAAATAGTGTGCAATGGATATTAGGGAATTATGCTTGGTTTATTACTACCTATAAGAAACAGGATTTTCGTGAGAAATTTGAAATATATATGCATCAAGAATATCAACATATTTCTTCATATGCTATGCATACTACGTATGCAAATTTTTTAACTGTTATGCATACTATGTAAATATCACCTAAAAAGTCTGTGTTTGTATTCTGAAAATGTAAAAAGGAAATAAAGGGGAAAAAAAGAAAAAAAAGTCTGTAACGCGTCTGACTACAATGCTAAAGGTCCCGGGTTCGATCCCCGGCCGGTTCAAATCCGGGAACTTTTCTAACGGTGGAAGCGGCCCCGGCGCCCACCCAGCGTCGAATAACATGGGTACCTGGGAGAAATCTTGGGGGGTAAAGGCTGTCAGGGGCGTGATGCTGATCACATCACCCCCAACTACGACCGGATCAAGAAAGTGTGGGGCGTTACCCCCACACCCCTATACACCTTCATGGCGTGGTACTATGCGCAGGGGAGCACTTTACCTTTTTTACCTTTACCATGTCGAAATTAATTTCAATGGTTTCGCATTTGTTATACACGAACGAACTAGTTACTATTCGTTTTAACTTGGTCTTTAATTCCTTGTTGCATTTCTGTTCACCACGAAAATTTTCACTGAACATTTTCTAAAGAGCAAAGGTGCATCGTGTTGCGAATGTTACCTCGGTGAGCCTGAAAAAGCAGGCTAAAAATAGAACACGCTTTGTGTGCGTTTTCTCGTTATTTGTCTCCATAAAGCTTTCGTCCGAGCCAGGGTTTTTCATCCACATGTACGCATCATTTCATATCTCTCCCAACAATGCGACAACAGTAAAACCCAAGCTCGTGTACTCCCAGCGAACCATTACGATGGATAATTCATCACAAAAGAAGGCCACAAACCACACGACCATCAAATCAACACAAGAGAATCAATAGCACCCTATTATTCTGCCCTTGGTTGGTTCATGTGTGGAGGCGGACAGAAACCAATTCTGTCTCTGAGCTATGTTATTAGTGCGTGTGAAATATGCAGGCAGTGGCGTTATCAGCACCAGGTTTTCACTGCCTTACTTGAATGGCGGCTAATACTCCCACAAGTGTTAAAGGGAAAAGTGTATAGCTAGTTGTTTGCTTTTTGTATTTTAGGGAGCTTTCAGATCGAAGCGACAAGGTGCAGGCTACAGGTGACAGGCCACAAGCAACATGGAGATTTCACTCCGAAGTGGCAAGCGACAAACGACACAAGCCCCTTCACTCTAAGGGAGATTTCACATCGAAGCGACAGGCGATAAACGACACGCAACACATATAATTCACACCGAAACGGCAAGCGACAGGCGACATGAGCTCATTCAGTCTAAAGCAAAACATTCACCTCGCATGCTCGAACAACACCACGAGGCGACACGATGCATGGTAGTGAGAAAACGGCCCAGTCCGAGTGACACGCAAGCGACAAGCGACAAGCGACACGTGCAGCTTGTCGTGTCTCTTCGGTTCGAAAAGTTGCTTTGATTACTGGAGGTTCGCTTCTCGCCTATCGCTTAGGTCCGAAATCTCCCTAATACTCTTTGGGCTGACGTCAGCCAAGCCGTTTTCGAAACTATTGCGGAATGCCGACAAACAATTCTCGAACAGACTGGAGCTGGAGCTAGCGTGTGATCCGAACAGCTGTAAATGTGCCCTAACCAGGAAACGAACGAGTTGACCATTTTTTCATGTGGTGATAATGCACAGAACGCGCCAGCTTTTCTGACAGGACTGAATAAGTTAATGTTATCGTCGGAAGTTGACGAGTGAACAGCTGCTTTGCTGTTGAATTACTGATATTTCATCTGTTGCATGATTTATGTGAGGGCGTGAAATGGTTGATTTATGCAATGGTATTTAATGTTAATCTTCAAAAAAATGTAAACGAAAAATATAGAGAATGTTGATTATAATAGATGGCATGTGTGTGTGTGTGTGTACGTACCAATGTATGAAATATGCATGTTCCTATTTGACTACAAATTTCTATGAACTAAAAATTAAAAATTTGCAGGTATATATACCCTACACATAATGGATAATTAATGTATTCTGTTATATGTCGCTATTCAAGTACCCTAACCTAGAATCGCCTGATTCTTGTTCGCTTGAAAATGATATCTCGGACCATAGGCGTATTTAAGGGGGGGGGGGGGTTCAACGGGACCAAACCTTTTGGTTCAGTAAAATTATCAGAATACCTGTTCTATCCGCTTGTTCATAAAAATTAATTCGGACTTATTTTGTTCTCCTAAATTAGAGACGTATAGGACGAGATACGGATGGAAAGGAAGCTCATTTCACCACCAAATGGGATTACAGACCAAATGTCTGCAATTTCCTGATAGTTTCTGAATTTCTCTAGAAAATGTTTAGAAAATTCCTGGCATTTCGCAAATTCTAAAATGTTAGATGTAATATCTGCCCGAAGCAGTTGTTTGTGAACTTGTAACACGAATATTACCATTTCATTATAAGTTCCCGGTATTGACGAATTAAACATTCCTCAAGTTCTAGTTTTTTGATAATTTGAAATATCCAAACTGTTCGATAATGCCAAGAGTAGATAAATAATTTCCCAAAGTCTCTTTGCGATTTGTTCCTGTTGGAGATGTAACTGTATCTGGTTTAGCTTCAGCTATTACTTGTACTCTCTCTGGGTTGGGTCTGGATTTAGAAAAAAAAATGGTTGCTCAAGGATAGGATGGTGCTGATGTAATGTGTGGTAGATTTAAGAGGTAATTTCAGAGAAGTTTCCAAAATCAATTTTTGTGCATTGTTCACAGCACATATTTTAAATTTAGCTGTTGCCCATTCAGGGAAATTTATGAGATAAGAAAGAAACTACAATGAGACTGTCAAGTCAGTAAAATTCTTCCCCTCGAGTCTTCTCAATGGAATTTGGTTTTAAGAAACACAGTGCAAGAAAGTCAGTGAAACACCCTATCATTCTCAAGTTGTTTGACGCAAGGTGGACAGAAAAGTGGAATTGTTTTCACTAATTCTAGAAACTATACAGACTTTACAATTTACCAGTACAAGAGAAACATTTCAGCAAGCTCTTCAGTTTCTTCAGTGTGTAACCTTTGGAGAGTTTGAAATATCTCCACTTGTTCTAGCCAAATTGTTTTCATGCATTGCAACATTATTTTGGTCACGTTAAAAGGTGGACTGTTCAGTATTGTGAACATGTCAGTATTCAAATAGAGATATTTTAAAAATAATAAACTAAGAGAGAGAGTTCTGAAAACTTTAATGAAATTTATTCCAAATCAGAGAAACTACTTAGAGACTATGATGAAGAAATGAAGAGACCCAGAACACCCAACCATCAAATCGGAGGGAACATTGATTGATTGATTGAGTTTGTGTTTTAAGTCCATTTTATGCACAGTAAGCCTAATCGGGACTGGACCTACAGTTTAAAGTAGGATCCAAGCCACTATGTGCCTCCAGCGGGTATTGAACCCGGGACCCCTTTATTACAAGCCGACGACGCTACCACTGCGCCATCGGGGAGGCCAAATCGGAGGTATTAATGAACCAGCTGAGAACACAAAATAATATTACAAGTTAAACCTCTGTCGTCCTTTTTTTGGGCCATTTTGTAGTAGAAATGAACTCATGTTTCTGTGAACACAGTCATGCAAAATTGCAAAATTGAAAACCTTCGACCAAAAATATGAAATGGTTATATCCCTCATTCATTAGAACAGTGTGTCAAAATGTTGGATGGCCTGGTGGATAGTTTTTACATTTTCAAATCTGAATGACATATGTGGCAAAAGAAGTGGCAAACAGTAATTGAAAAGACACGTTCAGGGTCTGCATTGCAGGCAGTAGAAAATTGTGACAAGCTCTTATACCCAAATATGCACAAATTGTTGGTGATCTTGGCTACATTGGCAATTTCAGCTGCAACGCTCATGAGGGTGAGGGTGTTTTCAACATTAAAGAAGTTAAAATCATGTCTTCGAATTCAACAGGAGATTCTCGACTAATAGATCCTGCACTCTAAAGTGTACATAGGAATTTTAAAATAATACCAATGATGTTATTTTCGATTTTGTATCAAGGAGGAAAATACTATTTCTAATACCGTAATTCTTTTTGAAAGAAGCTGGTAATAGCTTTTTTAAAAACATTTTCTGCTCATTTTATGTAGAGAAGTTAGAAGTTTGTAGATAGACCTAATTTAATAAAGTTGTGGCTTTACATGTGGTGGCCGATTGGACTTTGATAGTTTGATCATACCTAGACCTAATATACGTCCCGTATTTTTCGGGACAATCCCGGAGTGATATCATTTGTCCCGGTGTTCCGAATAGTTTCTTCGGGATGCACAAATGTCCTGAAAAAAGAAATTATTAAAATGTACTTTCCTTAACTTTATTTATATGTAGATGCGTGGACGTAATTCTAAAACGCTTATTTTACAAAACAATCTAACTGTCTCGATAATACAAGAGTTATCGAATTTGACTTCACGATGGCGCCGCCGTCTACTGAAATTCAGTTGCAATTCTCTCCCATTGCATAGTAAGCTACTTACTGTAAACAGTCAGTGTTTGGGTGACTATCTGTCCAGTCCGCAGTTTTCAAATAAAGTTTCGACATTGTGAAATAGCAGCTTAGTTCATTATGGCACCGAAAATTAATTGCAAGGTTAATTTATATACTTCGAAGTGGATTTCTGTTTTTTTATTAAGAAGTGCAAAGAATATGATAATGGGACTGTACAAATGACCATAACAATTATGTTGTATGTACATACATACAACTTTGTCGGCTTCAGCCCCCTTCCCCCCTTTCCCCCCGCTCCCTAACAAGCTTCCGGTCAACACTGTTCCGGGTTTTCACTTGTGAAATACAGGAACCCTAATCATATCAAAAGTTGAACCCCCCCTCTTACTTTGAACTACAGTATGTAACATTCTTATTCGTACACACGGATTTTCAAAGAAAATGCTTTAATATCTGAAAGGAAATACACTCTTTTGAAATTGTTTCTTTGCAATTCAATAACTAATATCATTAGGAACATAAAATCTTACCCAAATTATGTATAACCAATGACAATAATAAATTAAATGAAACTGAAAGAGAAACTGCCATTTTTTGTACAACTTTTCTATTCGTACACTTAATAATATAAAAGAAAAAGTATATTCAGAGCAAATTGACTGACAATTCTAATACTTTGATACGTATACTTTGGCTTTAATTACTGCTTGACACCTGTTCTTCATAGAATTAACCAGTTTCCGTCATTTGGTTTCAGTTGATGTTTTAAGTCCACTTTGTGCACAGTAAGGCTAATCGGGACTGGACCTACAATTTAAAGTGGAATCCGAACCACTATGTGCCTCCACCGGGTATCGAACCCGGGATCCCTTGATTACAAGGCGAAGTTTCCGACATGTTTCAGAGCTTATTTTATTCCACTCGGCTTGCACAACAGTTTTCAACTCTTGTTTGGACTTTACGCCTGCTTTATGGACTCGCCTCTTCACAATTGTCCATAAATGCTCAATGGGATTTAAGTCTGGACTTTCAGCTGGTGTTTGTAGTAGTTTGGGCACATTCCATATTAGCCAATTCATGTTAACTCGCGCCTTATGATTATTGTCATCGTGTTGTTGGAATCTGTAGATAGGCGGCATGTCCATTTTGTGGGCACTCTGCTTTACATTGTTCTTCAATATGTCCAAATAGACATATACATCCATGATACCATCAATAAACTGGATGGTACCAACACCTTTGGATGACATACAGCCCCAAATCATTAATGACCCACCACCGTGTTTAACTGTTGGAACTGTGTTAATGTGATCATTGTCTTTATTTGATTTTCTCCAGATCCTATTTATCCCATCTGACCCGTATATATTAATCTTGGACTCGCCTGACCATATGATACTATCCCAAAATTCCTGGTCCTTGTGGATGTGCTCATTCGCGAATGAAAGTCTATTCCTGCGATTCACCTTATTTACATAAGGCCTCTTTCGTGGTATTCTGCCATGATATCCATGCTTCCACAAGGCACGTCGGACAGTTTGATCTGACATCATCTTGCCAGAAACATTTTCTACTAACAGCCATAACTGAGGAACACTTAGTCGGGGGTTTTCTCGCACTCTTTTTAAAATAAAGCGTTCATCACGTTTATTCAAGCATCTCTCTTTTGGTTTTCTCTGCACATTCTGTGTTGAACCTTCCTCTCTAAATTTGTTTACTATGTATTGAACTGTGGAGTGTGATTTATTGACTGTGTGTCCAATTTTTCTTAACGAATAACCTCTAAGGGTCAAATTTATAATAACATCCTTCAGATCGGAACTAAGTTCCTTCACCTTGCCCCAGGGGCGGCGCCAGAAATTTTCGACCGGGTGGGCAGAAGCTCCTTATTGATATATTAGGGTGGGCAGTATAAATGTAAGACCATGTATGTGTACGTAAGATGTATGTATCCACCTCTGTCTTACACTCCCGATTTTCCTCTTACTTCTTTTCCCTTCCCTTTTCTTGTTTTCCTCTTTATCTTTTCTAATCTATTGTCGCATTTTGTTCCATTTCCTTTCGCTTTGTCTCTGATGGACACAATTATTTCAAGGAAGTGTTTACACATGCGCAGCCATACCCCAGCCATACATTCTAATCACATTCTTTCATGCATGTTAATACAGTGAAATAAATGTGAATTACGTTTAAGCTTGTGTTGCAAATACAAGGCACAAACTTGATTTTATGTATTCGGCGATAATGATAGAAAGTGCGATGGTAGACAATAGTGAAGTTTCTCGTAATTAAAATACATGTTCCTGAGCATAGTATTTTCATCGTATAAGTTTTTGACTGAAAGAGTTTTCTTACTCCTTGGGGGTCACTTTTCTTAGCTTACAAGTTTGTACAACTGAGAAATCTATCTGAATGTTTGTAGTAGCGGCGATTGGGTGCCAACATTTGAGGGGCAAGGACAATATACTTTTCTTGGTAGGAAATGCTTAGCATAAAGAGACCATAGTGCGGGGGCAAAAAGTGACAAAATGTGGCGGCGGAACTGCATCCCCCACTTCTCGCTCCTCCTAATCGCCGCCACTGAATGTTTGGATTAAAATGAACGTCTTATTAGGAATGATTTAAAACACACACGAAAATCAAATTCTTTGTTCATTGTCCATGAAGTATTCCTAGGCTAATGAAAGGCTATTTTGACAGAATATCACTCACAAACAAGTAAGATCAAAAAATCTGTTCAGAATTGAAGAGATTATTAACTAAGTTGCTATTCGTTTTCTGAACTCTCATGTTACTAATGCGGGAGAAGCAATACACGTATGGTTACATGAACATATTTTTTGAGATAACAAAATGATTTAGGACACAAGGAATTCATCGAAGTTGATCATCGTGCCAGTAATAATTCATATATTTTTCATAATGACTTGGGTTGCATGGCGTGACCATTTCGAACACACTAGAATGTCAACCTCTATCCTGTGCAGCATACCCTGGAAACTTTATTCTTTCAGGGCAACGAGTCCCTGTGTGCTTGGAACCACTGTCAAAGTAATAATTTATGAGAGTTTGTATTTTGAGTGTCAGCTTGTGTTTGTTTTCGCCCCTTCCTAACTTTAATCTAATCACCATTGAACCTTATCGTCATCATTATCAAAATTAGCAGAAAAATGACTTTAACCTTTAAACAGCCAATGGGTCATATATGACCCATGGTGCCGATTACAACATTCACGTGCTTTTAGGACCTTCATACTTGTATGTGAGGTTGTAAACGCTGACAGATGTTGAGATAAGACTTTGAAATGTCATGTGGAAGAACCCCCCTCCCCCTTTCTCTAATATGTAAATTAGCTAATTTTAACCAAAATGCAAATTGTACATATTGCGTCATATTTCAGCTTGTATGAGAACTAGAACTTGAAACAAGTTTCACACTTTGTTGCAAAAGGTCTACTCTTGGAAAATAATGCAAAAGTTTGCGCCCTTTTTCTAAAATAACGGGAGAAGAGGGGGCGAACGCCAGATTGGTTTTTCATTGAAATTTGGTGACTTGGCACCTCCCAACCGCGTTTTTCTCATTTGGGATTTCTGAATTGTACACGGTCGCGTGCTCCGATGTTTTTGCTTTCAAACAAAAGTTATCCGAAGTAGATTGCTCAAATAGTCTCCGAGATATACTAATTTATTCTCTAATATGCAAATTAGCCTTCTTTGTCAAAATGCAGGATTGTACATATTGCGTCATAGTTCAGCCTGTATGAGAACTAGAACTTGAAAGCAGTTTCACTTTGTTGCAAAAGGTCTATTCTTTGAAAACAATGCAAAATGTTGTGCCCTTTTTCCAAAATAACAGGAGAAGAGGGGGGCGAACGCGATTTTTTATTGAAATTTGGGGACTTGGCCCCTCCCAACCCCGTTTTTCTCACTTGGGTTTTCTAAATTGTACACGGTCGCGTGCTCCGATGATTTTGTTTTCAAACAAAATTTATCCGAAGTATATTGCTCAAATAGTCTCAAGAGATATAACGTTTTTCTGAAATAAGTGCAAAAATTTAAAAATCGCGCGCAAAGACCGCCGCGAGAGAGGGGTTACTGTCCAAAACCGGCTCGGCTGTTTAAAGGTTAAATATAACAAATCAACCACAACTTACTCTTCCAAAAATGGAGTTGCATTAGTTCATACCTCTTCGAAAGTTGAGATGGTAGTTTCAATTGCACAGCCTTTCATTAATGGATCAAGTCAAGGCAGCTAATTCCGTGAACAATGATGTTGTTTTCCGAAAGTCTCAAATATTTGTCTCAGGCAATCACCCTCCTAAAATGGACGCATCTTCTGTGGTGATAAAATGCCATGTTTGGTGCGAGTTTTTTCTGTATATTTTTCCCCAAAGGCATAACGCTGTCGCATTATAATGAAGACGTCCGGTGTTCGACTCCCCCCCCCCCCCTCTGGTGGAAGCACAATGCACACTGGTTCCACGTTAAACTGTAGGTTTAGTCCCGATTAGCCTATCTGAGCATAAAAGTGGATTTAAAAACAAACTAATAAAATCGTCTTCTGGGTACTTCGTGACATAACTTTTTTCTTTACTTCAGCTGCATCTACAGATTCTGTTGACATTTTCGGCTGATTCATGTGGCAAAAAATTATGTATGGAACGAGGATTTCTAAATAGGATAAGCCACTCATTAGCAATTGAATAATTCTGTAGCTTTTTCCATACATAACTGGTTTATTAAAATTTATTCACTGCAGTATTGTAGTGATTATTGTGATTCCTTCTTATTAGTAGAATGAATATAAAGTTGATATTTCGCATACCATATTGATATTTGATGATAACAAGTATATAAAAAATGTAATGAAATAAAAAAGGGACACTTCTGGAATTTTAATGCAGAGCTAATTAAAACTATATTATACTCTCTAGCATAATTAAACCCGAAGGTTTATGGCTTCAGCAACAGAAGCCTTCCATCTGTCCCTATTCGGGGCAAGATCAATCCAATCATTTCGATCCTTTACCATTTATTTTAGGTCCATCTCAACGTTATCCCTCCATTCTCGTCTTGGCTTTCCTACTGGTCTCTTACCATCAGGTTTCCCAACAAGAATCCTGTAAACTATTTTTTCCTCTGCCATTCGTGTCACATGGCCTGCCCATCTAATTCTTCTTGATTAAATTATTCTAATAATAATAATTAAAAAATCAAAATAATGTATTGTGTTGCCGGAGGAAGTAACGCTAAGATGATGTTTTTATTTGTTTATTTGGAGATTATTTTAACCATACCCAGGCCGGGATTTATATACGTAATGTGGAGGCCTGGAGCTGCAGTCCACAAGTTCAACCTAAATTCTGATCTAATCTTGATCATACCCTGCATAATTTTGAACCTCCTAAGCCTACTAACTGCTTTTAATCATGGAAGTATTCATTTGATCACAGTTTTTGTTTCAATAGCTCTAGTATTTACTTTCACTTTCTAATGACAAAATTGGCTTTTTATGGGTTGATAATATTTGAATATTTCTAGCATAGATAATATTCACAAGTAAAATATACATGTTATGGACACCAGAATACACTTATTTATCGAATTATTAATATATATCCAAGTATATGTACTTATTGAATTTGATTGGGTGGGCAATCGGGTGGGCACAGGAATTTTTGGGTGGGCGCTTGCCCACCCGTGCCCACCCCTGGCGCCGTCCCTGCCTTGCCCATTTCGAACACGCTTATAGATAGACGATAGACCTACAACAATACCTACGCCAGCATTCCGCTTGACGGGGAGCGCGCCTGCATGTTCAAACTTGTTACGAAGTTGCAAACTGCACGAAATCGCCCGAATAGCGGTGGCGCTGTATGCGAGGAAGATTGAAACTCTTGCCTGTACGAATAACAATGTTGCATGAAACAGCGTGTTTTTCTCTTTCCACACAAATTATATGCTCTGTTTATACACTTTGAACATACATTTTTATTGACATTTGTTGGTGAAACCTTCATTAACATTAATTTCCAGGCACATATGAAAATGATTATATTTACTAGTAGATATGACATTTTTTCCTCGGAAATTCTATGTGTACGAATAACAATGTTACATACTGTATATATACGCCCATGTCTGCGACTAACCTGTGTGCTAGCACCCCTGCATCTCTTTTGCATCCATTAATCCCTGTTGGCCTGCTTGAAGCAAGAAAAAAAATAAAAAAATATGAATAGGTATTTTAACTAATATGTAGCAAGTTGGTTTCATAATAAAAGTGCTATGTTTCTACATTCCTATTAATTTATTGTCTAGGTTTCGTGAACGAAAAGTAAAACAGAAACAGCTTGAACTACTGCACATTATCATTAACAAATTACTAACACACTACAATATGATACGCATGATGTAAACACAATGACCATTGCATTAATAGTCCAAATAATAAATTACAATCGCCTACAGCCTGGGTATAATAGATAAAACATACATTCAGCCAGATTTTTCTTAGTGACGCCAGATTTCTCGCTGTAATATGCGGAAATTCCAAGCTCAACAGTTATAAACGAAACAGGAAAAGGAAATGCATAACGTAGACATCAAATAGTTCCTTAAGAAATGAGGCAATACCTTAGTGAAGCTACATATAATGCACAAAACGTAGCACGATCCGACACTTTGCAAGTACAAACTTGTTTCAAATATCACGCAGGAATCGAAATTGTTACCACAGATGTGATAAAGTACAGATGTCGTGATTGATAACTACACGGGCAGCACCCCTAGCGGCAGGGCTCCAAAGTATTCCAGCGAGATTTATTTCTTCCGTTTGTTCACTGAAATAGAGTGTGTATGATAATGAACGAAAGAAATGTGTTCAGTTCAGTGTGACAGAAATCTAACACACGTAGATGAAATGTGTGTTGTTTGCTTAGTCTCCAGATCCCATAAGACGAGATGACATATTTTTCACAAGTCTACGCTGAGTAGCTATGTCCAAGACCCACGATTGTTACATCATTGAATGTTTGTTATTGCTTACCCCGAGTAATTGAGGATAGAAACCAATAGTGAGAATAGAACGCAAAGAGTTACATAAATCAATTGACTATCAGCCAGTTTGAGAGCAAGTATTGCTTATTTCAAATTTGGTATGTAAGTACTTCCGCGACCAATAAGAAGTTTAAGTTAATTGAGTTTAACTTCTCGTTTGTTAAAGGAAATAAATTTCAGTTAAGACACAGCTATAGTTCTGAATCAAAAGTTAATTTAAGCCAGAATAGGAAGTGATCAATAACAAAATATAATATACAGCGTGTTCCGCTTAGAGGGATCGAGGAATAACTGATAATTTGAAGTGTAAATAATGGTTTATTAATACACCTTTTTACATACCTTGATGTAGAAACTCTCCGAGTTTAGGAAAATGGTCAATGCAACTCGATGTGTGTGCCTTGAGTTGCCTTGCTGCAGATATCTAAAAGTTCCATATTCTTACCGTCGCGTCGCGTATCTGTTGCTCTACTCTACTGAATAGTGCCAGGCTTGTTCCCACATTACACATTTGCGCGCATGCGCAAGCACGTGTATTCACTATTGATGTATAAACTTGTATTTATACTCTATTCGTAGTAAATATTAGCGTTGTTGATCGACTTAAGATTGTCGTCCATTTGATTTGAGTTTTGTTATTTAGCGTCGCTTTTCTTCTTTTGACTAATCGCGACATTCAGGATGAGTGATGATGTGATGAACTTGATGAAGTGACACTCGCAAAGAACATCCACATGCAGGTCGGGATTCGTGGTGCTTACCACTTTGACATGGAGGTCGGCGATTTTAATCGATGAATCCATTTTAAACAGTGTATATAACTTGGACCAAAAACAACTAATATCATATCTAATTTATTTTATGTATATAGCACAATGTAGTAATATTTATCTAGTGACTCAATATACATACTATGAAGAACTCTGATATATGAACATCCAAAAATCACGCTACAACAATCAACACTGATAAACAAGGTTAATTGAAAGCTGAGCTCTGACAGTTTCGTGTTCTGGTAAACAACATATAGTATTTAGACTAGCACAACGTATTCAATTCCATGAAATACTTAAATATCAGTAAACGAAGTACAGTAAAACCTCGTTAATCCGGACTAATGGGGGGATAAGTTGACCGGTTTAAGGAAAGTCTGCATTAACTTATATAACCTAAAAGAACAGTAGAAAGTGCATTAAAACTCCGTTTATAGCAATAAAACACGTTTATTATGGTGTATTTAAAGGGCATAGGCCTAAATACACTATACAGTACGAGTCTGCGGGAAACAGAATTTCATCAGTGGTTGACTGCCTTTTCTTTGGGAAGTTCTCTTGTTGACTTCTAGCCACATTTAAAACCTTGCATTCTGTTGATTTTTTTCCTTTTGCCTGTCCGGATTAAGCTAAGTCCGGCTTATTGGGGTCCGGATTAACGAGGTTTTACTGTACCAGTGAACAAAATTTAACCCTTCGTCAGAGGTGAGAAGCGACACAATGAAACCATACTGAATAGTGAGTTTCCTACGAGCGATGGAATTATTCAAGAAGGCAAGGAGCACTAGTTCAAGCTAAAGACCTGTCAATCGTTACTGAAGAGTCTATCTCACCAAATTATCACTCTGCGAATTAAACTTCTTGCTTTGAGGGGGAGAGGCCCACTCAGTCGCGTATTTGTGATTCTAGTATTTTGGGGGGGCAGGTATGGAAATGTGTATATGTTACCAGCCAGTTGTTACCTGACGGTTCTACTAGTAAGTACCTTAGAAAATTGGTTCTAACCTAAACCATTAAATATGATAACATTCATACGTAATTTAGAAACAGTACATATATTTTCATTCTAGGAAAACCGAAACTCATACACAGAAACAGCTATCGAACAAGTAACACCGAAAACATGATCAAATTTCTATTGTCAACCTACCTACCAGTTTCTTGTGAACTTGAATACATGTTAAATATGAGAAATATGCCATGAAAACTTTGGTGGAAAACAGCCTGCTGTTGGCTCCGTGAGTTGTCTGAACATTTTTTTTTTTAAATTCACAACGCTCTCTTCAACAAGGAAATCTTAACTGGTCCATTAATGGACACAAATGATTTTTCAATTGTTTTACATTTTCTTTGATGAGGCGGATAAAAACATCACTGTCAGGGATAATAACAATTATCTTTTGCCAGGGGTAAAATTATTTGTGCAGGGGAATTCCCCGGCATCCCCCCCCCCCGTTAATTTGCACACTGCAAATGATACACAGATTTTGCCCTACATAGGCGTCACAGAGCAATTATGTATGTTTCCTTCACCCCACGTTACATTTAACTGCTTGATCGAATTTTAAAATTGATCTGTTAATCGGCACGATTGCCGTGAAGGCATATGGGGGATGTAAAAGTAGGGCTTCACACATTTTCACAATCTCGGCAAATTGCAACTTGCAATCTTGCCTTTCATACGTGTCACATCAGACACTCGAAAGAGCAAATCAGACGAATATGTTCTTAAAATCTACCCGCGCTTTTATGCTAATGAAGGCAGGGAATAATGTCGGCCGTACTTTCCTAACACTTTTTTCGAGAGTTGAATTTTGAGATGTTGGCAAGACCTCGATTGCATTCTCTTTTCATTAAATAGTTACCGTAGCGGGCGTTACTAACCCTACTGGCGTCTTCGATGGAACAATTTCACAATCCTTCATGGTAATTAGACTGTTTAACTGCATAATTTTGCCTTCCAGTTTCTTAAATCAGGGTTCTTTCAAAAGGAAATCTAAGAAAAGCAAGAAAATTGGAGTCTTATTCCGTTCTCTCCGAGGTTTTCATTATACAAGACTTGAAGGTTCTTGCTTTTAGCTTCACGTTTCACATCAAAGCCATGAATTCATATTCCGAGCCCTTTTTCTCTGTTATTTCTCTCTCCTTAATCAGGAAAAATGTATTCTATGTGTTTTAAGAGGAAGCAAATTTTCATCCAAGGAAAGAGATTAGGAAAAAAAAAAACTTCGTTATATTAGCAGAAAAAGACACAAAAAGGAACGAGTCTGCAGTGGAAGCTGGAAACCGTGTTGAGCTTTGCCCACTTTCTCCAGTAAAAGTGGTTTTTATTGCTTGTATATCAGCGTGCTCTGTTCCGGTAATGGCCTCGTTAGGCGAAATGCACCACTCTGGCAAGCAATGATATAATTCCCCGTATTCCTCTCGCCCCTTCTTCTCTCGCCTCTTCTTTCTCTTCCTCTTTTTCTTACAACCTTCATTTTGATACCTCAACGCTTGGTTCTTCCACCTTCATCGATTACTCTGCTGGAGAAGGAATGGAGAGACAGATCTATTTTTTTCCCCGGGAGAGACACAAAATATGCTGCAATCATATACGAAGTAACAATGGATATATAATGTGCAGATTTTTCTACATATAAAAGACAGGCTCACACAAATTTTACATTTGCCTACCTCCGTGGCGGAGTGGTTTAAACAGCCTGCTGCGACGCCAGTGGTCCCGAGTTCGAATCCCTGCCTGTGCATGGGTGTTCTTTGTCAGTGTACGTTTATCAATTTCATCATACCATTAGTCATTGCTATTTTCGCGATTAGCCTAAAGTGGCAAAAAAGCGACATAAAGTCTTTTCCTGATTACAAACTTTATTCATATACGCTATATGCAATGTAGAGATGTGCAAGTGGTGCCAAAATGTTGGAAAACTAACCAAGTTTTTTTGTTCCAGGTTTCAGTAACGTGGCTGTAGTGTAGCAGTGTCAGAGCCCAGGAAACCGGAAATGTTAAAAAATCAGGAAAAAGCTCAGTGTGTCACGAGACCAGGTCTCCAATAACAGTGCAGAGGAACTTTCAAACAACTTATGGAAAGATGGCGCCAGATGTCGAGAACATTAAGTCGTGGTATGACAAGTTCAAGACCACAGAATCTGTTGCTGACTTACCGAGAAGTGACCGAACCATCAACCTCAGCGATTTCAAACAACGTAAAACATCAGCCAAAAAGTTATCTATATGATATCTTACACAAACGTTTATTTTTTCGTGCATGCAAAGTGCAAATTGTACAGACTTTGTTGCCTAATGATACCAGGGGACACACTGAGCTTTTTCCTCATTTGTGAACATTTCCGGTTTCCTGGGCACCGACACTGCTACACTACAGCCACGTTACTGAAACCTGGAACAAAAAAAATTGTTAGTTTTCCAACATTTTGGCACCACTTTCACATCTCTACCTTACATATAGCGGATATGAATAAAGTTTGTAATCAGGGAAAAAGACTTCTGGGACACCCGGTATAATAAAGCAACTCAATCAATTTAAGACAATTATTCACAAGAGTTTAATTTAGATCCGATTTGTGGTCAGATAAACTAATAGGGGTTCTACCTTCAAAATGTTATTTGATCCACCCAACGAAATATGTAAGAGTAGGCGAAACCCTTGACCATAAGATGACAGCATTAGTAGATATTTTGTGAAATAAAATTCTCGGATTTGATATCAGATGTTGACTTAGTTAAGTGCCTAATAAATCTAGAAGTCGTTTTCACGTTCAGAAGACACAACGGCGCTTATGGAGAAAACGTACAGTGTTGCCAATACAGCGCTAGCTCATGTCGCCGGGAAATGGTGAGCTTCCTTCACAATGTAGGTGTTACATATTTTATATAAAATGATAATTATATGTAATTATTAATATTAATATTATACTGTGAACATTACAGTTCATTAGCATGTCATTTTCCCATTAGATTTAATTTAATACACAGGCACATTTAATATTCATTCGCCTTTCTCTGTAATTATTTCATAGAATAACATTGAGATATGGTAATGTGTTACATATATATATATATATACAGGGTGTCATTTTAATGGCGCCCACGGACCACAGATTCGTATAGAGGACATCAAAACAAACAACTTTTCTCAGTAACATTTTTCTCGTTGGTGCGTCGATTCGACGTTACAGTCGTTCAAAAAAGACCGTTTTGCCGCCTGGATGCTGGCAACCCAACACAACATTTGATCGTAACTGTGACGTCATTTCCTGCAGCGAAACGGCGCACGGCAGGGTTGCAAGGAACACACAAATTTTGTGAAAATTGACAAACTACCAATCACATGATTAGATGTAAAACGAATCGAGAAATGCGTTCAGTAGACCGAACATCATAGCCTACCAGCCAGAAGATCAGCAGTCATCTCAGGGGAAGGGGGAAGTGAACCAACGGTATGAGAAATGGTAAAAACGTATTCAAAATGAAGTGTCAATATCGCATTTACTCTCAGCCTATATGTCAAATATCAACGAGAATACATTTTATTGAACTTACAGCTTACATGTGGCTGTTTACGCCCAGCTACATATTTGCAAATCTCGTTGCAAGGTTGATATCTACAGGTTTGTGTCAAGATGCCCTGTGGTACTTTTGTGCTGATAACGGATGTATCCGAGGTTCACGTTGTTACATTACGGCTAAAACACGTACAACCACAGTAACAATCTAGTTATGAATCAGTAGCTAATATACTGCCCTGTTCACAGTTGCAAACTATTACATGTGTATCCGGTGAGTAGATAAACACAGTCGTCGGAGAGCATGTATTACTACTACTTATATCACTGTATTTTCAACCATTTTTGTCAATTGCCTCATAACACTCTGTATATACTAATTATGTGTTGCTTTTCTTTGGAATTTTCAGTTCTTTCATTTCTATTTTGTCATCTGTTCAGTGTGTCACAGACAACTAGTATCAGAAGGACAAAGTGGATAGAGTAAATTGTAGATGCCAACTTGGTAACTAGATTTGCAAATATTTGACATGTAAGCTGAGACAAAATTCGATATGACCTCTTGCACTTGAATTCTATTTTCTTTCTACCATTTTTCGTATCGTTTGTTTACTTCCTATTAGGTTACAGAACGTGTTTTCTCCTTTCCTTTTATGGTACATAATGTGGCTGATTGTAGCTATGTCATTTTTCACAGAATATGAGTGTTCCTGGCAACCCTGGAACGCATCGCTCCACGACGGGATATGACGTCACAAATGCAATCAAATGTTGTGTGTGGTTGCCAGCATTCAGGCGGCAAAACGGGCTTTTTTGAACGACTGTAGCGCCGAAATGACGCACCAACGAGAAAAATGTTACTGAAAAATGTTGTTTGTTTTGATGTCCTCTATACGTTTCCGTGGTCCGTGGGCGCCATTAAAATGACACCCTGTATGTATGTATGTATGTATGTATATATATATATATATATATATATATATATATATATATATATATATATATATATATATATAAATTCATTATTGTCTATGAATTTATGTGTACGTTGGAAACTGAAAGGTGATCTTCATTTCAGTATTAATGTCGACAGTAATGTTAACAAAAACAACGAGTATTTGCGACAGCACTAATGTTGCTCACAACAGCAGCATTGGAAATAATTGTCAATTATTAAATTAAAGTAATTGCAATTCTATTATAACAAACTGAATGAAGTTAATATTTTTACTGGATGGAAATAAAATAACAACTCGAAAACTTGGTGGTGATTAGCCTGAATGCTGCGGTGAGTCGGCTCAAGATGGCCAGACAACGTCCCCTTACTTCGCGCGCGGTTCGGGTTAAAAAGAAACTCCAAATGCATGGAAGTAATATTTCTGGGAACCTTTGAGTGGTTATAAAAAATAATTTCATTATCTTCTTCACAACTTTGTCGCTGGAAGTTTTTACTTGGAATTACAGAACAAAAAATGGCCAGCGACGCCATTTTCTATTGCACGAATATAAAAAATCTCCACATACTTTATTTGAATATTTTTTAATGCGAATATGCTTTAAAGTATTGATAAATTCTGAGCACCACCATCACCTATGACAATTAGAAAACCGTGTCAATTTTTTTTAATAATGAATGCTTCAATTTTACGGCATGTTTCAACGTTAGGAATGAAAACAATGTAAAAATTTTGTTTTCACAGAAAATTTGCGTTTTTAATTTATCTGAAAATATGTAAACAAGTTACCACTTTTTTGTGCTCACCATCGTATTCTCTACAAAGTTTCCTGCAAAACTGCAAGTACCGATTTTACGTAAGCTAAATTTGTAAATCGAGATATTTCACAACAGCGCGCTCGTATTTCCCATAAGAAAAGCATTGTCCATAAGAGCCCATTGTGTCTTCTGAACGTGTAAACGACCCGATTAATGTATTTGTGCAAAAAATTGTTTTTTTTATTATTTTACTATCAGGAAAAGAATTGCTTGAACATTTTTTGTTCACACCGGCAATACCAGTTTTTGGGACCCACTACATAACTAATTAAAGAGGCCTTATATAAATCGAGTCTCATAATCTTTCCCTGCTGCTCCAATGCGCTAGATTTTAACACAAAAAGAAATCTAACAAAAATTCAGCAACATCGTTGATAATATCATACATAATAGAAATAGAGACAAAGGGCATACAACAATGCAAAACAGGCATTGAAGAAAGCAAAAAAAGAAAAATGAAAATTATATAAAAGAGATGAAGAGATTGAATGATTTGGTTTAATTTACTTTTCTGCCACTTTTGGTTAATCGTGATGATGATGATATGATGAAATTAATTAGGTGACACTTAGAAAGAGCACCTATGCCACGATTCGAACCCGTGACACCTGACGTCGTAGCGCGCTGTGCTAACCACTCCGCCACGGAGGTCGGTCTTATTAAAAGAGAAATATTTATAACGAGATAGTAAATGTGTGTATATGGAACACACCACAATAACACACAGTAAAGTGTGCCGGAATGCCTCGAACTCAGTTCCGGCAAAACACTTTGGTGGGTGAACTGAGTTCCTGCTGCGACGTTGGGCATCCATTTTAATTATTTTGTGCACCATACAAAATCCATCCTTTGTTACAATTCTTATAAACAATGGATAAAGAGAAGAGGCAATTCTTGTATTAAATTTGTCTCCTGTCTGTGGGCGGTCAGGAAATTAAGAACAACTTATATATTTTGATAAGTGCTCTTCGTCCTAATACACTAAAATGACAGACGTGATAGATCTTGTGTTTATATATTTACTTTTGATGGAATAATAATAATAATAATAATAATGAAGTACCATTCCTATTTTAATATGCCTTTACTATCATTAGAATTAGTAGTAATAGTAGTATTTGTGTCTATTCATTTGTGGTTGTCCTCGCCGATGGTGTAGTGGTAAGGTCGTTGTATTGTAAACAAGGGATTCCGGGTTCTGTGTACCTGGTGGAGGCACAAAGGGGTCGGACCCCTCTTTAAACTGTACGTACAGTCCCGGTTAGCCTTTCTGTGCATAAAGTGAACTTAAGAACAAAACAAAAACTCGAACTCATTTGTGGTTAGCGTTCCGGCTATTGACTGAAACCACCTTAAACACTGCCAATGATTCGATATTTGCTGACGTCTGCCGCTGTTTTCGACGCCACCTCCATCTACGTCGATGCGATCACAGCAAGCGAACATCACCGATTGGCCCCGGAGCGTTGCATTCTGTGACATTACGTCCCATCTCCGACTGCGACCCAATTTCGTCCTCCGTGGCATCAGATGAAGCGTGGACCCTCTCCTATCTGAGGGATTTCCATTTTGCGAGCTGAAGAGGAGAAGAGAGAGGGAGGGAGGGAATATTGTCTCCTTGCAAAGTCAGGATCCACTTAGCAAACGTTCCGTGGAGTTGAGGAAATTGTCATTTCACGGATCGGAAGGATCCTGCATTGTCTCCTTCTCTGCTAGCGTTAAATTGGCTTTTGGCAATCAACGCATTTAACTCGGCGACCACCCTGCATCTACGGGAAGCAGCTTCTCAAATTTGATTGATTGATTTGGTTTATTTTACTTCGCTTTTCTTCTACTTTTGTCTAATCGCGAAAATGGTAATGAGTAATGATATGATGTAATTGATGAAGGAACAATCACAAAGAATACCCATGCCCAGGCCGGGATTCGAACCCGAGACATCTGACGTCGTAGCGCGATGTGCTAACCACTCCACCACGGAGTTTCATTAATTGTTCAGAAATCTTTGCTAATTCTTTCTCCTCTTTGGACCTCACGACGCCAGGGGTCCCGGGTTCGAATCCTGGCCTTGGCACGGATGTTTGTGAGTGTCCATTCATCAATTTAATCATATCATCACTCATTTCCATCGCCGCGATTTCTGGACACATTCGTTTTGCACAACATTCAATATTCAAAAACCTTCAGGCCAATACATAACCCAAAAAGTGTAAATTGACACTTTTGGGTCCTGTGTGTGGCAGAAGTTTTTGACTTAAGTGTTTATACCGTATTGGCCCGAATATAATGCGTCTTATATTCGCGACCTTAAAAAAATTATGACATTTTGTCAAATCATATGCTGTTAAAAATGTGCTGATTTCTCATTTGAAATAACGATAATGCAACAATAGCATTGTAGAAACTGGCCGCATTGTAGATACCATAATGTTATCCAACAATAGCATTGTTGTTTCTAACTGCAACAATAGCATTGTTGTTTCTAACTGGGCATTGTAAAAACTGTCGGCATTCTTGATAACGTAGTCTCTGATTTTATTAAGATTGTGTTCATTCTTCTCTAAGCTTAAACAGGTATGCATTTCTACTGAAGTGGATCTATGGGTTTGTCGCTAATATGAACGATCGTGTGGAGAAGAAACCATCATCAAGCCTGGGAATAACGCGTAGTTACGATGCAAGTTTCAAACTTGCAGTTGTTCGTTTACGCTAAAGCCACAGCAACAGAGAGACCGGAAGGAAATATGGACTTGACGAATCCAATGTGTGACGTTGGGTTGCTGCTAGTGACAATAGTGGTGGCGGTGAATAGGGAAATTTTACTGCCTAATAAGCAGGGACGGCGACAGGGGTGGGCACGGGTGGGCAAGCGCCCACCCAAAAATTATTGTGCCCACCCGATTGCCCACCCAATCAAATTCAATAAGTACATATACTTAGGGATATATGAATGATTCAATATATGTGTATTCTGGTGTTCATAACATGTATATTTAACTTGTGAATATTGCCTATGCTACAAATATTCACATATTATCAACACATAATTAGAAGGTGAAAGTAATTATTAGAGCTATTGAAACAAAAACTGTGATCAAATTAATACTTCCATGATTAAAAGCAGTTAGTAGGCTTAGGAGGCTCAAAATTATACAGGGTATGATCAAGATTAGATCAGAATTTAGGGTGAACTTGAGGACTGTAGCTCCGGGTCTCCACATACGTATATATATCCCGGCCTGAGTATGGTTAAAATAATCTCCAAATAAACAGCTTAAAATATCATCTTAGCGCTACTTCCTCCAGCAACACAATAAATTATTTCGACCTTTTAATTATTATTATTATTATTATTATTATTAGAATAATTTAATCAAGAAGACTTAGATGGGCAGGCCATGTGACACGAGTGGCAGAGGAAAGAATAGTTTACAGGATTCTTGTTGGGAAACCTGATGGTAAGATACCAGTAGAAAGGCTAAGACGAGGATGGAGGGATAACGTTGAGATGGACCTAAAAGAAATCGGTAAGGATAGGAAAGATAGGATTAATCTTGCCCCGGATAGGGACAGATGGAAGGCTTGTGTTGCTGCTGCCATAAACCTTCGAGTTTAAGTATGCTAGAGACTATAATATAATTTTAATTAGTTCTGCATTGAAATTCCAGAAGTGTCCCTTTTTTATTTCATTACAATTTTTATATACCTGTCACCTTCAAATATCAATATGGTATGCGAAATATTAACTTTATATTCGTTCTACTAATAAGAAGGAATCACAATAATCACTACAATACCAAAGTGAATAAATTTTAATAAACCAGTTACGTATGGAAAAAGCTACAGAATTATTCAATTGCTAATGAGTGGCTTATCATATTTAGAAATCCTCGTTCGACACATACATTTTGCCACATGGATCAGCCGAAAATGTCAACAGAATCTGTAGATGCAGCTGAAGTAAAGAAGAAAAAAAAGTAATGTCACGAAGTACCCAGAAGACGATTTTCTTAGTTTGTTTTTAAGCTCACTTTTATGCTCAGATAGGCTAATCGGGACTAAACCTACAGTTTAACGTGTAGTCCGAACCGGTGTGCATTGTGCTTCCACCAAAGGAGGGGGGAGGACAGGACCTCTTCATTATAATGCGACAGCGTTATGCCATTGGGGAAAAATATACAGATAGAACTCGAACCAAACGTGTCATTTTATCACCACAGAAGATGCATCCATTTTAAGAGGGTGATTGCCTGATACAAATATTTGAGACTTTCGGAAAACAACGTCATTGTTCACGGAATTAGCTGCCTTGATCAAGTAATGAAACGCTGTGCAATTGAAACTACCACCTCAACTTTCTAAGAGGTATGGACTAATGAGACTCCATTTTTGAAGGAGTAAGTTGTGGTTGATTTGTTTTGTTTTAAGTCATTTCTGTGCTAATTTTGATAATGACGACGATGAGGTTCGATGGTGATTAGATGAAAGTAACAAAGGGGCGAAAACACACACATGCTGACACTCAAAATACAAGCCCTCATAAATTATTACTTTGACAGTGGTTCCAGACGCCAGGGACTCGTTGCCCTGAAAGAATAAAGTTTCCAGGGTATGCTGCACAGGATAGAGGTTGACATTCTAGTGCGTTCGAAATGGTCACGCCCAGGCACGTATCCAGGAATTCCTTTTGGGGGGGGGGGCTCAACACCATTTCTTTAAGGGGTACAGTAAGAACCTCACAATAGTATGTTCAAAACCAGTAGTGGGGGGTGGGGGTGCGGAGGGCTTTGCAAGGAAAGTTTACTTTCTCTTGGTAGCCAAGGCTTAACATTAAGAGGCCATAACATTGAGGCAAAAAATAGGGAGCAACTATCCCTTAAATCGTCGCCACTGTAAGGCTGTCATTTTAATCAGAATAATCAGAACGTGAAATCGGAATATTTTTTACCACTCGACTCCTCTGTTTCCATGCATTAACATTGTGTACCGGAACCATCTCAGTATGTGTGTTTGTCCATTTCTTCTCATCAGGCATAAAAACATCTATGGTGTCTTTGAGTGTTTTCACGAAGCTGTTACACACGCACGGGATGGACAATCCACTCGACAACGCGAGATTCAAATTGTGGGCTGCGAACTGGACGCAGACAGCTCTCGAATATTTCTCTCTGATTCGAGCCTGAACACCACTAACGTGTCTTGTCCTTTCATGTTTGCAGCCGAAACCCACCAAATTGTTCAGATTCAGGCCTTAGCACTTACAAGTGTTCAAAAATGCCTGTCACAGCTTCCACTGTCTTGTCATATATCGACACGAAACAAAGGAAGTCTTCTCGAATACAGCTGGATCACGAAACAATTAATGCACAGTGAAAACTCTTCCCTTCACATCTAATGTTTCGTCTCCCAGCATGATCAAATGCTTACTCATTTATCTCCAGTGACCTGCCCAAGGGAGGGCAAAACCAGGACTGACCACCAAAAAAAAAAAAATAGTATGCGTAACCCCTCTCCCTTCCGAAAATCCTGGGCACGCCTCTCTTTATCTCGGACACATTTTTTAAAATCAACTCACCAGAAGTTTTTATCATTCCGTATTGAAGATTGAAGTAAGATACGTTCTTCCTGCAGGTTTGGATATGATCCTTTAGGGTGCTGTCGTCTGCCTGCCTTCATACCTAATCTTAACAAGGCCCTAATTTTCCATCCTTGTGACTTGGATTTTCAAGACTTAGGAAGGTTTCAGACCGAAGGGACACGCGATACATGTCGATTGGAATGGGCCAATCAACAGCAACGTTTCACACCGTAGCGACACAAAAGGTCGCACAAACCTAATTTCGACTTGTGAAATCCTCAGGCTACACGGTGTGAAATCTCCCTTATTAGGCCACTGTCATTGTCACCTCGAAGTAGTACCTCTTGTTGACCACAGAAAAAAATTCTCCTCAACCGGTGGGAATTCTCCTCAGTTTTCTTCTCTCTCCTATATTTTCTGTGCTTGTTCACTATACAGGCAACACCTTATGATTTGATATACACAGGACATGTACTATGTACAGGGACGTAGCTAGGTTGATCATTTCGGGGGGGGGGGGGCAAAACTTAAGATTTTTTTCTATCAAACCATTAAAAACTAACAAACTATTAATATACCATATAGGCCTACATAAGTATATGTACAGTATATATATATATATATATATATATATATATATATATATATATATATATATAAATCTTATTGGAAGAGAACATTATTTTCTCCTGTAGCCCCCAAAAATATACGGATATAGACTCGCGAAATCCACGGCCATTATTTGGGAATCTAAATGCAGAATGAACTTATTAAGTTAATGACATCTAGACAGTCTTTAAAAATCCATGTATTTTCTCTTATGTCAGATTTTTGAGACACCAAGAACAATGTCATTAGTCCTTACTCCTTAGATTTGTAAATTTGCTCGAAGAAAATTGAGAAGTAGAGAAAACCCTCTTCCTTCAGTTTAGATATAAAATGGTGCTGGAATCAGGTGCACAAGTATGACAACGGTGCGAAAATGAAATGTTTGCGTAATGAGTTCAAGATAGGCATCTCATGTATATTGTTTATACCAGAATCGAATCCAGCGGCCTTTAGTGCAAGGCGACACCTTTAACCACTATTCAATGGGACATGCCTGAGTCTTTGCGGCGTCGTACTGTACACATTGGAGAATGATGACGATATATAAGATATTTTATGCACACATCTAATTTCTTAAAAGTAATCTTCTTTGTACGTGCAAAACTGAATATATGATGGCAATAGAAATAACAAAATTACCGCGCGCTAAAAATATTGCCCTCTCGTCTTTCGTACTACAGATTGAAGGTTCGATCCCTGGTAGGAACTCCAAAATTTCTGTGATGGCCCAGCATCGTGAGGACAATTGGGAAGCTACTTGAAATCAATATGTAAGCGAATTCCACTCTCAAAACTAGATGGGACTCGATGTGATGACCACGCGTCACCGAATGGAAAAACACTTCGGAGGCTTTGTCCTTCAAAATTACAACGAATCACCCTACGTGTGGCGTTACCTTTGTTGTGCAGCTTCCAAATGCTAACAAGTCTCTACATAGTGCTCAAGTGCCCTTCGAAAACACCGAAAGCGCAAGAAAACTTAAGTGCAATATTATCAATAACAGGATTATAGAACATTCTCCGTCTTGCCTCGATAATTGTCTATCTCCTTAAATTATCGTCACATTATTCAAGAAGCCAAAATCCTAATTTTATCTAGTGTAAACAGAAAAAATTCCTGAAGGGGGGCTCAAGCCTCCTGATTCCCACCTTGGATACGTGCTATTGACAATAATAGGGTTATAGAACACTCCGTCTTGTCTCGATAATTATTTCTCTCAGATTTATAATTTTTTTATCTTCACATTATTCAAGACGCCAAAAATCTAATTTTATCTAGTGTAAATTGAAAAATTTCCTGAGGGGGAGGGGGTCGACCCAACTAATCCCCACCTTGGATACGTGCTATTACCAATAACAGGGGTATAAAACATGCTCCGTCTTGCCTCGATAATTATTTCTCTCCTTACATTATTTTCACGTTATTCAAGAAGCAAAAAACCTAATTTTATCTAACGTAAACTGAAAAATTTCGTGGGGAGAGGCTCGAGCCGCCTGTGCCCCATCTTGGATACGTGCTATTATTAATAACATGGTTACGGTAACATTCTCCGTCTTGTGATAATTATTTATATTCTTAAATTATTGTCACATTATTTTATTTCACACCACAAGAAACAAAAAACCTCATTTTATCTAGAGTAAACCTAAAACCTACGGGGGGGGGGGGGCTCGAGCCCCATAAGCCTGGTCACGCCATACAACCTAAGTCATATATGAAAAATAGATGAATTATTACTGGTACGGTGATCAACTACGATGAATTCCTTGTGTCCTAAATCATTTTGTTATCTCAAAAAATATGTTCATGTAACCATACGTGTATTCCTTGCTTCTCCCGCATTAGTAACATGACAGTTCAGGAAACGAATAGCAACTTAGCTAATAACCTCTTCAATTCTGAACAGAATTTTCAATCTTACTTGTTTATTACTCATGAGTGATATTTTGTCAAAATAGCCTTTCATTAGCCTAGGAATACTTCATGGACAATGATCAAAGAATTGGTTTTCCGTGTGTGTTTTAAATCATTCCTAATAAGACGTTCATTTTAATCCAAACATTCAGTGGTGGCCATTAGGAGGAGCGTTAAGAGGGGGATGCAGTTCCCCAGCCACATTTTGCCACTTTTTGCCCCCGCACTATGGCATCTTTATGCTACCAAGAAAACGTATATTGTCCATTTCCCTCAAATGTTGGCACTCAATTGCCGCTACTGCAAACATTCAGATAGATTTGTCAGTTGTACAAACCTTGTAAGCTAAGAAAAGTGACCCCCAAGAAGTAAGAAAACTCTTTCAGTCAAAAACGCATACGATGAAAATACTATGCTCAGGAACATGCATTTAAATTACGAGAGACTTCACGATTGTCTGCCATCGCACTTTCTATATTATTGTCGCCGAATACTTAAAATCAAGTATGTGCCTCGTATTTACAACACAAGCTTAAACCTAATTCACATTTATTTCACTGTATTAACATGCATGAAAGAATGTGATTAGAATGTATGGCTGCGCATGATTAAACACTTCCTTGAAATAATTGTGTCCATCAGAGACAAAGCGAAAGGAAATGGAACAAGATGCGACAATAGATTAGAAAAGAATAAAAAGGAAAACAAGAAATGGAAAGGGAAAAGAAGTAAGAGGAAAATCTGGAGAGTAAGAGAGAGGGGGGGATACATACGTCTTTCATACGCATATATACTATATATGGTCTTACATTTATGCTGCCCACCCTAACCTATCAATATGGAGCTTCTGCCCACCCGGTCGAAAATTTCTGGCGCCACCCCTGCTAATAAGTACTGTGCCGGGAGTTAACAGAAAGCTACCTTTGAAGTAGGTATAGCATACCTACCTAATTATATTTCCCTGAATCTGCCGGTAAATGGTTACCGGTATTTTCTTTTCTTTCCTCGGCTTTTTTTCGGGCATCATCTTTATCTTTTTTTTCCTTTCGCTCTTTCAAATTTTAGGGTGCGGCTTATATTCGGGAGTGTTTTTGACTCATGTATGAACTTTACATGTTGACTACAGTAACAGATTTAAGTGCATAAACTGCTAATGATGCAATTTATTGCGTCAAAATATGTACAAAAAATGCATCACTCACATTCCTTCATCATCTACTGTTCCGTGTGTTGTGCACTAAAATGCATCAATGAGAAGACACAGGCACAATAATTTCAAAGAAAGCAGTCAATTGATGTATCAAAAATGCATCAACCTTGACTTGATGCATTTCGATTTAAGTCCAGTTTATGCACATATAGGCTAATCGAGACTGAACCTACAGTTTAAAGTGGGATCCGAACCACAATGAACAGTCACCGGCAATAATATCCTGAAACACTCGCTTCCCTGCGGCGCTGGTAGAAGTTGCTATTGAAAATCTGCTATTAAAATCCATTTATCGCCGTAGAGTTAGGCAACACACATAACGCCTTCAGGGAAGCAAGCATTTCATGATATAGGTGTCCCATCATTATTGTCGGTGACTGTACCTCCACCGGTTATCAAACCTGGGACCCCTTGATTACAAGGTGACGACGTTACCACTACGAGATCGGGAAGGTGCATTCTGTGCGCAGTGAAAGAAAAGTAGTTTCTGTAAATAGACAAACTGAATTGGTGGTATCCTATTTGCTATTCAGAATGATGTCTATCTGCCGTTCTTGCCTGGCGTTATTTTGGGGAAAGAGGTCGTGTCAGGAATCGTGCTGTGGAAGGGACGATGCGAAGTGGGAAGCAATTCCAATGGCTTCAAGAATTTTCTGAGGCGCTGTCGGAATTTCGATTCGAGCTTTTATGAAGCCGTCATCCCCTGCACGTTCTCTTCACATCAGGTCAATTCCATTGATCGACCCAAGTTTTTGAAAAACGAAAGGAATTGTGGAAGCAATTCAGTTAGTTTGCGGTTCCGCTGCCTTGAGTATGACAAGAGGCTTTGGAAGTATGAAAGCGGCTGTGAATTTCTATTAACGCACACGCCGACCTCAATGGCGAAGTGGTTAGCGCAGCACGCTACGGTGCCAGAAGTCCCGGGTTCGATTCGTGGCCTGCGCATGGAGAGTTCTTTGTATCCTTTCATCAGTTTCATCAAATTACAACTCATCATATCGTGTCATGTCAGAGTCATGATGATAAAAGTGATGACAAGTAGAGGTGCGTGGTGATATTGAAGGCCAAAGTGATGGTAACGAAGATGACGATAAATTCGTGGAAATTTGGTGATGATAACGAAGATGACAATGGTGATAGTGAAGATGCTTGTTTGTTAAGACATGATGATGATGGCATCATCTGTTTTGATTATATTTGTTACTTAGCGTCGCTTTTATTCCACTTTTGGCTAATCGCGACTACCAGGATGAGTAGGGTGACCAGATATTTATTGACCAAAAAGAGTATAGTCTATAGGTTGAAGGTGCGCATGCACAAAACATAAAAAGAAAACGAAAATAAGGGTGGCTATTTGTTATTGCTTCTATTATAGCTCCTATAAAATAGGCCTAAACTCAACCTTTTCAAATTACTTATGGGTCTAATGTAATCAGCTAATTACAAATACTTACTCACCAATGACACCATCGTTCATACTTCTGGGATGATTTTGCTTTCTTGAGTATGTTTAAATCGAACTTTATTGCCAGTCCAAACTCTTCACAGGTCATGTCCACATTGAATTTCACTACTTGTTCGAGTGTTGACACCAGGAGTGTACTTTATCCTCTCGCCAATAAGTTTTAATAACACTGAAGAGTCTTTCACAACCAACATTTGTACCAGGCAGAGTAAACAAAAATTTTATAAGAGGAACTGTACTAAATCTTTGCACACTGACCTCCACTTACCCATAATTGATTCTTTTCTCCCCCCCCCCCCTCTTCAAGATGTTTTTCAACGGCTTTTGAAATTGTACAGTAAGTTTCAAAAATATCATTATTAGGGCTGAGCCGATACCGATGCCGATGTATCGGTATCGGAAAGTATAGGTTGGAATTCAGCTACCGATACCAGCCGATACTTTCCGGCATTTTGGTCTTTCACGGGGTCCGTAAAAATCCCGGGCGACTTCTTGACAGTCTAATTAACCTAGAAATTATGCAAAATTAAAACTTCCTTTTCCTTACACTAATTTTGCACGAAAAACTATATTTTGTGACTACATAATATCTATTTTAATATTCTGATGCAATTCTTCAATATTCTAAAGCAAATTTCTTGGTATGTTGATGCATATAATTGGAGGAGAATATTTACACACCAATATTGATCAATATTTTGAACAAATTTTAATTATTGCAATTTTCAAGTATCGGTATCGGTATCGGTATCGGTGGGAATCGGTAAGAGTATCGGCATCTGTTTCGGTTCAAAGTGGTATCGGCTCAGCCCTAATCATTATCATTAAATTCCAATGCATTTGAAATATGTTTTGCTTGTTGATGGAATATGAAAATGACTCTTGAATTTGTTCATAGGAAATTCTTGAGTCAAGGAGTAAATACTTCAGTTTGTTGACATCTTGACGTTTACCATTCTGTGGATTTTAAGGCATTTTTACGCGTAAAATAATGAATGAAATTAAATAGCAAGGAAAAGAGTATATTTGGGGATTTTTGCAAATTGAAAAGAGTATAGAGTATATGAACCTCTAAAAGAGTATAATACTCTTAAAAAGAGTATGTCTGGTCACCCTAGGATGGGTGAGGATGTGATGAATTTGTTGAAGGAACACTCATAAAGAACACCCATGGCCAGGCCTGGATTAGAACCTGCGATCAGGGTTGTTAACCTGCGATCGCTCGCGCCTTCATGTGTCACGCGATAACTCGCGTGTTAGATTTTTTCTAACAACTTGTTTTTTTTTCAGTTATCACTTAATATTTGCAAAATATATTTTATCAAACATGTTTTATTAAACATTGAAATCATTTTACATTGTTACAGAATTCTTCTTTATGAATATTTAAAACATTAATGCAAATAAGCACATTAAAGTACAATTTATTATTGATATAAATTCAAATTCAAAATGTTTTATAATTGAGGATGTTTCTAATCAGATTCAGAGTCAACTTCTTTTGCAGCACATTCACGGCAAACATAAACAGTTGTTTCTGTATGTTCTTTACATATTGGGGAGGAACACTTACTACATGAATGATATGTGAATCGATTCTTTCTTTTGGGACAATAGGCACATCGGGACTTTTCCTCTGATTCAAGAGTTCTCTCAGTTTTCGGCAGACTTTCAATGCTTGCAATACTTTTTATTTTCTCCTTCAGACGAAGTGATACATTTGGAACTGACATCCGTCTCATCATATGTGGTTTTGTAAGCATCATACTAAGTTGCGTAACAAATTTTCTACGAGCCAACAAGTCGCCTGTATTTGCTTTGTAAATTATCTGAGCATTTATTACTCCAATGTTGAGAAGGCTGAAAAATATTGTGAGAGGCCAGCGATTGCTTATTCTTGAAACAGAATATTCAGATTTCAGACGATCTACAACATCCACTCCTCCTTTTGTGAGATTGTAGAAAGTAATCACTTCTGGCTTTTTTGCCTCTCCAGAGTCAGGATCAATGCCGTCGTCATTATGCATGGTGGAAATCATCATAACATTTTTTTCTGTTTCTTCTTTGGCACATAAGAGCAGAGGAGACAATTATTAGATGGTTTCTCTACAAACGCAAACATTCTGCTGTTTCCAAGCCTTTCCTTGACAGATAAAAATTTCGGTGGAATTTCTCTTTTATTCAATCGAAGAGTTCCTACTAGTGTCAACCTGTGGTTGGTGTACAGTTCATTAGCTAGAGGTATGGAGGTAAAATAATTGTCCATGGTCACATTCCTTCCGCTGTTGTCAATTGGACGTATTAATCGCAAGACCAAGTTTTGTGCATCATTGGGAACTTGGTAAGGCCCAGATGTTTGTTTTCCTGCATAAATTTCCATATTTAGAGTGTAGAATGTTCTAGCATCACAGAGTTCATATATTTTTATGCCATATTTTGCAGGTTTATTTGCAATGTATTGTCTGAACTTGCATCGTCCATTGAATGCTTCTAACATCTCATCAATGGTAGTGTAAGCACTTGGCCTGTAACTATTCATGCAGACACTAACAAAGTCATCGAATATTTCTCTAATTGGAGATAGGTTGTCTTCTTGCTTCCTTTGTGCTCGTGTAGTGATATCATCAAACCTAACAGCTTGGAGAAGAGTGTGAAATCTTCGTTTGCTCATTGACGCGATGAAAAAGTCTGGTGCAGTTCCATCTGTGGCCCACAACTCATCTGTATTTAGGTGCTGTGACTTCTTTACTCCAGCAAGATATAGTACTCCTAAGAATGCTGAAATTTCTTCAAAATCAGTTAGAGGGCAGTCCCGTGTATTACGTGAGTAGGAAGGTGCCATTTCCTTGAGCTTTACGTTTGTGTATTGGACAATACGTGTGATTAGAGAATCCGCAAAGAACAGTTTCCAACAGTCTAGAATTGACTTCAAATTCTTGGCCCCACCTATCACACCTGGTAACTGTGTGACAATATTCTGTCTTGCGATTTTACTTGGTGGGGATTTTTGCTTGAAACATATTGTTGAACCATTTTTGCCTCGATACGTATCACGATTCACATGTCTTGAAACTGTCACAGAATCATCAGAATCACTAACTGACTGTTCTGTCTCGGTATGCACTTCCTCATGTTCTGATGGACCGTCTGTATCGGTTTCCCAACCTGTGTCTTGAGGTCCAGTGTCCACTTCATCTGTGTCTTCTTCTTCCAGCCACATCATGTACTGTTTAGTTTGTTTGTCAGACATTTTACTGCTATTCTCTTCAATAACACAATGCCAAAAACAACAATCATCAGATTGGAAGAACCAATGCACCTTTCCACTACACTGTACACAGACGGAATAATAAATGAAAGCGGTATTTCCCAAAGGAAAACTGTTGTACAGTCATTCGCTGGAAATGTGACGCGATAACTCTCATGTTAGAAAAAAATCTAACAATGCACTCGTCTAGGATCAAAGCCGCTAGTATAAGGTTTCGCTTTCAATTTCAATAACATTTGCTACAGTGTTGACAAGTAGAGACATGGAAGGAGGCATTTTAGCCTTAACGCTAAAATGTTACCTCCAGTAACAATCTAGAAATAACAAAAGTTTTGCAATTGTTAGATTTTGTCTAATAGCGCGATCGATCGCGGGTTAAAGGTTCAGGAACCCATTAATTCTATTGAGTTCTATTGAATTGCGCAACAGGACTCGAACTTTTTTCACTCCCAATTTAACTTCGGGCGAAGTTGGGTATTGTTTCATTTCAATACGGAACTTGGGCCGGATTTAAATTGGTCCGGATAAAGGTTACTGGACCGTATTTAAATTGATCCTGAAAAAGGCTCCTAGACCTTATTTATATTGATCCTGAAACAAGTTCCTGGACTGAATTGAAATACAGTAGTACGTCGCTTATCTGCAACGTCACTTATCCGCACACTCAAAAAAGCAAGATTCAGTTTTGAACAAACTTAAGCAATTTCTTCAATTGTGCATTGGATCTAGATGTGTTTTAGTTTTTTTTAAATTGATCGGCTACCCTGCAGAAGGAAAGTTGAGTAACGGACTCTGCAATAATGAAGCTGAAGGGCTGGGAACCCCTGCCAAGCAACTTTGAATTCGTCAACCTATTTGTTAAATACGTATGTATAAAATAAACCTGTACTGTACCTGCTTTTCTTTGTTAAATAAACACATGTTCGATTATCCGCAAAAATCGTTATCCGCATAACCTTCGGTCCCAATTAATGCGAATAAACAACGATCTACTGTACTTTAACAGATAACAAGGTTCTTTACAGTCCAGATCCCATTTACGCTGGATGATTTTTTCTCCTGGGCCGGAATTGAATTTATTTAAAATTACTGAATCTTTGACAAATCTGTCTGCGATCCCTGAGTCGTACGGTACCACTCCGCCACAGAGATCAGCGGAAATCATTACGACATCAATTATGATGATGGAAATTGTTATAAAAGTCCTTGTCTCGGTACCTAAAATAGTGCACAGTGGTTCGGATAACACTTTAAACTTTTGGTCCAGTCCGGATTAGCCTATCTGTGCATAAAGTGGACTTAAATCAACAATTCAATTCAATCAATAAGACAACAGGAAACTGAAGGAAGTCAGAAATATTCACGATGTACATCAAACGTTAAAATTTATGTTAGCTGAAAATGGATAACTGTCGATAACCTGTTGTCCCCGACCTCCGTGGAGGAGTGATTAAACGACGCGCTATGACTCCTGGGATACCGGGTTCGAATCCCGGTCTGGGCATTGGTATTCTTTGTGAATGTTCCATAATTAATTTGATCATATCATCACTCATCCCCATCTTCGCGATTAGCCAAAAGTGGCAGAAAAGCGAAGTAAAATAGACCAAATCAATCATAAACTGTTGTCGTGTGTGATTGCGACTAGACGTGTCAAAAATGTTTCATGACTGTTTTCGTACCATATGTATTCAATTATAACACATGTCTGTGTGAGTAGGATCTATTTAGGTGTCCATGGGGTCCGAACCCCTCCCCCTTCTCCGAACAATCTACCAAGTTCTAAAATTAAATAATGAGAATATACTTTTTTAGAATTTCTTGTTTAAAAGGGGCTTATTTATTTCCGCCGAACTTACTGGAAGGCAAGGATTATATTGGGATCATACGGCTTTGAACGACAGTACCAAGGAAGATTTATGAACATTACTACTTATGATAAAATGCATAAAATATTAATCAGGAACTTTAGTTTTAGTCAACTGGATCTAAAATCATTTCTTATTATTCAGTATTTGTTTTCAATTTTGTATCAATTAAATATTAATTTCCTTCGCAGGGCAGTTGTGTCATACAAAGTTTAGCGATCCTCTTAAGTACACGTAAGCTGTTATATCTCTCTTCTAATACCGTCCTTTTACCTATTCAGGTAATAATGACAATACAATATTTATCAATTTACCTACTTTAATTAATGCTATCTTCATTACATGTAATATAATTACTGTTTTAATTTAAACAATTATTATTATTGCTATTATTATTATAATTTCTGAGACACTTGTTTCGCCCCCCCCCCCAGAAACATATTTCTAGATATGTGAAAGAAATCCCAGGCAAGTATGTTTTTCCATATTCGAGCACAAAAATTCACACCTCTTCGTGGCCGTCGCGCCAGGAAGCCCCACCATGTAATCTCTAGCTCATCCCACTTTGCCCCGTTCACCCCGCTGAAAGCCTGAAATTTCACCCTCGGAACGCATTAACCCCCTGGGTGCCTTGCACGAGTCCCCAGTGAGTCGTCTATCAGAAGCTCCCAGGGAAATGAGCCTGGTACCTCGGATGCTTTTAACACGGGGATTTTCCTCCATTTGCAACTAATCCAATCCAAACTTCTAAAAGTTTCTTCATTCGTGTTTGGAAGATAAAGATGCAAATCATATTAACCTTAGTGACAGACCTTTTCAAATTATAGCGCAGATAGAGTATGCTAAGTGCTCGCGTTGTACACTTCCGCTTACAAAGTTCTGGGTTCGAGTCTTGCCACGGTGATGTATTTCGTTGTGACTGCTATTACATCAATTTAAAATATTCATCATAAAGTTGATCGTCACTATTGAACCTACACATAGGAAAGTAAATACATCATCGGAAACAAAAAATGCATCATGTCTGTAGCTCACACCAAATGTTTTAGTGCATCAAAGGACATCTCGACATAGAAAGAAATACTCACTTTTATCATATAATGTAATTTGGTGTTATCTTTACAAACGATATACAAAAAAAAACATGAAACTAAAAATATGATTCTTGACAAGGACCAAGAGACACACTTTACTGCATCAGTCGACGTTCCTGGTGCGTTCGAGGCATTTAGTTACCTGTGTGTATACCTGACACGAAATAACCAAAATACAAAAGCAACTAATACAGGTTTTCCAAAGCTTTAGCTGCTAATCAAGAGAGATACAGAGAAATGTAAAACTAGAAATATACAGTACAAATATACAGAAGAGTATATAGTATGAAGAGTTTTAAAATCATATAGCTACATGTTGTTCTTCAGCTTAGTCAAAATAAAAGTCAATCATCTTGTCAAAATCTTTAATATGAATCATATTTAAATCAATAAATTAATTAATTTAAGTGGGTTATAATTTAAATATTCCGCATGTATTTCTATGTTAACCTATTTCTTTTATTGTGTCTTACATTTGAATACATACACATCTGCATTGTTTAATTGGTGGAATGTTTTTTGTTTGTTTGCTTACATTATCAAATGCAGTGATAAGGTTCCAAAGCTGTTCTCACCTAGATAATAAATGTGCTACTGCGTAGATTCTTGGAAGGTTCTTTGTTTATGAGGTAGCCAGCTGTGTACATATGTCATTAACTCACCATTATTCCTTAATTTTCCACCACACAAGAAGATTTTCAGTACTTGAAACAAATATTATTCCGAGAGAAACACGTGAGGTCTATATGGAGGATAATGAAGAACACCCGACTTGAATTTTTTTACCACTGCCAACGTTAACGTTGCGCTGTGTGCACTCGTGTTGTCATGGAGAAAACAAACATAATCTTGTTTCCATTGTTTGGAGCCAGGGTTGGTAAAGATCAAGGAATTTAAATAAATTCAATACCGGTCCAGGAGAGAAATAAGCAAGCGTGAATGGGTTCTTGACCGTAAAGAATCTTTTTGTGTTTAAAGTATATCAATTCGATCCAGGAACTTTTTATTCCCGATCAATTTTTTCCGTACCAATTTAAATACGATCCAAGTTCCGTATTCAAAGAAACCAATAGGCAACTTGAAGCGAATTTAAATTTGTGAGAAAAAAAAAATGGTCCCGCTCCTGTTACGGAACCCAATAGAACCCATTAGCATTTACGGATTCATGGACCTTTAACAACTCTGCATGGAGCTGATTACTGGATGAACTTTCTCGGTGAAGGGTGTTCAATAATATCTCGTGTTCTTTTTTTTCAGTTGATGAGAAAGTCCAGGTACAGCATACTCTTTGAATAAGTGTATCAACTAGTGTAACATTGTCAGTAGTCACAGAAATGCATAGCTGCAGAGCATGATATTCGTTCTCCACATACTTTTCCTTTTCCGACTTCTGATTTGGTTTATTTTACTTCGCTTTTCTTCCACTTTTGGCTAATCGCGAAGATGAGGGTGAGTGATGATGTAATGAAGTTGATAAGAGGACACTCACAAAGAACACCCACGCTCAGGCTGATATTCTAACCAGGGAGCCCAGACGTCGTAGCGCGCTGTGCTTACCACTCCGCCACGAAGGTGGGCTTTGTTCCCGCTGAAAAAGTTTACACTCAATGAAATATCCTAGCGTGGGACAAACATTCATCCCCCGGCTGTGCCTGATATAACTTCATATGTACAACTCTAAACTGTACTTCTTACCTCACACCGTTCTTTCTTTCTCTCTCTCTCTCTCTCATTCTCTCTCTCTCTCTCTCTCCCCCTCTGCCATCTTGATTATAACTGATTGGTGCAATGGAGTGGGATCCGAAACTCAACACAAGTTAAACATGTGCTAACATGACACATCATTTGTCTATCCATTCATAAATTCTTGGGTTCCTGGGAACTAATTCTCGATTGTAATTGAAGCTCCTTCGAATTAAGATTATTGTATCTATATTCTGTCTCGGGTATCTCTGGAGCAAGCGAACAAAAACAAGTCGCTGCGCAAGTAGTGACGCGAGACGGCCTCACCACTGAACGCGTGAGTGGGAACAGGATCGTATGGGGGGGGGTAGCGACTGCAGCTACCAGCCTTGGCAGCAACGTGTACTGCTTCGTTCTGCCCATTCGATTTCCTCCCTTCTCTGCCGCCATGCGCGGCCTTGCACCACGGATTCCGGGGATATAGTTCAAAGGTTTTTACGAATTTTAGTTTTGATTCCAAGCAGAATCCTTAGTTCAGTAATGTAAAACACCAATATAGTTATTATAAATATCATCAAGCTTAAGCAAAGATATGGTGGTGAATGCGCTGAAAAATGAACCGAATCATCTTACTTGGATGACATCTCTTTAATTCTCTGCTATGCGATTCAGCATCGACCCAGAGCCAAGTGTTTCTCTCTCTCTCTCTCTCTCTCTCTCTCTCTCTCTCTCTCTCTCTCTCTCTATCTATCTCTCTATCTCCCTCTACGCCATCTCTCTCTCGCTCCTTCTATGGCTATGATCATTTTCTTCCCCCGTGGGGGAGGGAAGGAAGGAATGTGCACTTCTGCTTAAGGCCTTTTATAACGCTGAAGGAAATGAACCTTCTGAATTCCAACAAAAAAACATGCAATTTTTAAAGCAATGAATCAGCGTGAATTACACCCTATCTAGGCAGAATAAGCATTATTTCAAGGCACCTTTAATTTTAATCTTAAGCAGACAGAAACATTCAGACGTTAAGATGAGAAACTACAGTTCATTTCGGACGCTTTTATCTTTGTCATCGTAAATTTCTTGGTAAAGGGTCGTGGAAGAAACTTTTTTTAATTGTAAGAAGTTTCCTGCTGATTGTTTGGACAACAAATTATAGAATCTAATTATGCATTAACCTAAAATGAAAGCATCATTTCTCTACCTGTTGAGTTTCTGAGATCCTGGTACCGCTTATGATAACGTTTGTTTTGTTATCTTGCTAGGTAGCAGTTGGTAAGGCTTTCTGTCAAGTAGTTGTCATTAACGTAGTTCGCTAACTTCAGCTGCTCTCAACAATATATTATTGTTAATCGTGTTTACTGAAATACAAAACTAGCTAAGAAACCAGTTCGAGACCTGGAAATAGTATTGGTGTTTCATTGTGTGCTACTTCACCTATTAGGCCTCCCTGATGGCGTAGTGGTAACGTCGTCGGCTTGTAATTAAGGGATCCCGGGTTAGACACCTGGTGGAGCCACATAGTGGTTCTGTAGAACCAGTCTCGATGAACCTATCTGTGCATAAAGTGGACCTAAAAGAAATCAACTAAAAGAATTCAACCTTCATTTATTCCATCCTTATCGACTTACGCGAAATCAGGCACGCCTCCATGTTTCCGGCAAAGGTTTCGGAACATGTTTTAAACACATTTGATAAGTTTTGCGCTTACATCCTTTGTGGTTGGATTCGAGGAACAAATACAACGATTGTAGATTAGGCACACGCAGGAGATGTACCACGTAGAAATTTTCAGCGAAAATTTTCAGCCGGAAATTTCTAAATATAACGATTGTATGGTAAATGTAGTCCTTCTGTATTTTGCCTAGTCCTTTAACAATAAGCAGAGTAGGTAAAATGATGTTATTTGCCATAAAAGAACGTTGTATAGAAGTAGGTAACATCCGAGAGAAAACCAGGACTAGGTAGTATCTTAGTTTCCTTTTTGTGGAAGCAGTGACGCAGTGCTTAATGCTGTCGCCTTGTAATCGAGGGATCCAGAATTAGATTCCCGATGGAGGCACATTTTTGACTGTAGGTCAAGTACAGATTACTCCATCTGAACATAAAATGAATTTAAAACATATGTTGCTTTTGAAAATGATTTCAGATATATGTTCCGGAAGTCAAAATTGTGTACTTTTTTTTTTAATTCGGTAACATCATTGTCGCTTCTGGTGTATGTATTGAGATAGGCATAGAATATATGCTATAAATTGTACGCGAAAATATGCAGAGTGAAACGCATGAGCTGATTGATAAACATGAACTGAACTTTATGTTGCGTGAATGTCCTATTAGGATGTAAAGGGTAGCATAAAATTCACATAAAACAATAGTTACCTTTCAAATACCATTCATATTTCATCCTAACCGCCTACAAAACCATATGACGTTATGAACACCTTTCGCGATTAATATACAAACAACGTCATACATACACGCACACACACACACACACACATACAACGCATTAATTGATCCAAAGGAAACTTTACATTCAAGTAAGACTGTAAAAAGTGTTGAACATCGGGTCTATTTTCATGCACGCAGCACTTGATTTTGCTACACGCTTGCTGCCGCTTGCCGGAACCCCTTGTTGACTCGGCCAGATTTCCCATGCGATGCATTAAGTCAAATTCAATATTATCCATTATGCTGAAAAAAATACTCAAAGTTTCCCTTGCAGAAGTAAAAAGACAAAATTTCTTGTCCAGAGTAATGAGTTATTTGTTTCGATCCCAAAAATTTTACTCATAAATAGCTTTCTGACATTTTTTTACTTTATACGTTAATTAATATCTACCATTGAAATTTAATATTAATAAATACATTATGGCATAATCTGAGATAGTATTACTTCCATTATGTATAGGCTTGTTGACAAATATAGAATTTGGTTTAAATTTGTTGGCAACGATTGATTCTAATGCAATAATTTACTTTCATCTGGCCAATATCATTAAATTAATTTGGTAAGAGCTGATTTACATTAGCGTCTTCCATTTCGGACACCGAAAAATTCCAATTAATTAGAATATTTCCACTTCAATATATTTGTCATTGAAAATTGCTGCGCAAATTGCCGTGCTACGCTGAAAGTCGCTTCACTCTTCCGGCTCTAACTCAAGAGAAGCGCAAATGTTAAAAGTCTAATTTGAAGGCTATACGGGTGATAGTCACCTCTTAGTGGCTTTGACCTCTCACCAGTAGTGGAGCGAAAGGATTTCCTCTTATCGCTGGTGAATCCCGAACAAGGACCCGGTACCCTATTGAGAAACACTGGACTAGTCGGCAGGGTGGCCGACTTCCAGTTGGAGACCTGGTTCGATTCACAGGTTGGGTGATCTAAGAACAATTTTTCCGTCCTTGTCCCTGCATAAAACGACTCTGGGGTTCACCCAGCGTCAAGTAAATGGGTACCTTGGCGGGTCGCCCTGGTGGTTATAGGCGGCCGGAGCATGGTATTGATTATATCACCAAAATTACCCCACATTGAGATGTACCTGGGGTAAAGACGTCCGGAACGTGGTGTTGATCACATCACCTCCAAAGTGGCCGAGATTGAGAATGTGTGGAGCTCCACACCACATCGCCTAAAAATGTTCCTCCATGGTACGGTGCAATATGCACAGAGAACTTTGCCTTACTTACCTTGCCAACGTTAAATTAATGTTCATCCCCAGGGGTTCCCAAACTTTTTCGTTACACGACGCCCTTAGTGTTTCAAGATTTTTCCGCGGTGCCCAAGTCAGAATTTAGGCCTATCTAACACTTGCAATGCTCAGTTAGTGTGCTTAGGTTGCTTGCCTGAAGTTAAAAAATAAACATGTATTATAAATTTAGGAAGATTTTACATGTAAAATGTACTCGTACTAAATAAGCAGATGTAACAATCATATCATTGATTGAATTTCATTGAAAGTATTGGAATATTTCGAATCACCCTTGTAAGACACCCACGACGTCCCAGGGCGCCGCGGCGCACACTTTGCCAACCACTGCGCTACACTCTGTCTCGGGAATCTCTGGAGCAAGCGAACGAAACATGTCTCTGCACAAGTAGTGACTCGTGGGGGCTCCACCAATGAACACGTGTGAGAAGAAGTGTGTGAATGGAGTGGAAAACGCACCTGTACCTGCTTTGCTCCGCCTACTCTCCTCCCCTTCTCTACCGTAATACGCGGCCTTGCTCCACATATTCCCGAGACGGAGTATATCAGCATCGGAGCGCTTGAAAAGAGCGACCTAAGGAACCACGAACTTCACTTGAGAAAGATACGAGTGTTGAACGCGTGGCTCCCCATTGTGTATGTTCAAGTTTGTTTGGAGCAGTTCACCTGTCGACGAACGAAATTGAAGGGGAAAGGTGGAGGAAAGAACCGTCCTCTTCCAGGTGGCTGATCCTATTGCCCTCTCCACCTGTGGCACTACTAGTTAACATGGCAACGGACAAGAGCTAAGCTTGCGCACGGGCTGCCTATCGATCTGCTGCCACCGTTGAGTTTCCGGGATTCACGTACAGGGTCATAGTAATGTAGGACCCTCCGCTGCGTGGAGGCCTGCCTGGTTATGGACGAAGAGGATCCATTGACGAGCCCTTAGGACCCGTGTGTTTGCATTTCGTCAGCTGTTCTCGACTCTAGGGAAGCTCAGGTGTGCCATTTTACGCTCAACACTCACCCCCTATGTGCTTCGGTGGCAAATAAACTGCTGTCAGCTTGTGTTCCGGTCTTGTTTGGTTGGAAAACGTTTTCCACGCGTTCTGCAGGACTGATAAGGAGAAATACGTAGAGGTGGTGCTTGTGTGATCGTAGTTAATCTGAAGCAATGATACTAAAACAGACACGCGCTACATTTCGTGCTGGAGTTTGAGTGTTAACACGTTCAATAGTTCCTTAGAGTACTGTGCGTCTAGTAATCAAGGGTTTCCGGGTTCGAATCGCTGTGGACTCAATGGTACATTCCATACAGAACTGTGCGTACACTGAACTTCAACTTGGTCAAACGTAATCCTTTGGAGTTTACAGATCTCAGACGATGATCGGACAATGTGCTATGCTACTTATTACCTTGAACGTAATCCACGCGTCGTTCCGAGTGTCAGGCGATGAGAACATACACAGGGACGTTCCTGAAGACGATGACAGCTGCGCTAATAAGTGGACAGATATTGTTCAGTCGTTTCGAGAAGAGGACAGAAGCTCACAGACGACCAGCGAGGCCAAGGAGACGCTGCACAGAATAAGAGGTACCAACAAGATACTCGGGGTCACCGTCGGCGTGCCAACCACTACGTCAACAAGGGTGGTGTGCAACATCGTGGCGGTTCTCCTGCTCCTGTCTGCACTCGTTGCGGTGTTTGAAGTATTTAGGGACAGGATGACCGGCAAGACGATGTCCTCGTCGTCGACTGCGCCCAAAATCGAGTCCCGACGATGCTCTCTGGCAGATCTGACCCTCAGTCGGCACAACAGGAGGGAGTCCCTGATCGAACAGGAAAGCAGGTACACGCGCGAACGTTCGATGAGTTTCGCAAGTCCCTCTCGGTTGCAGCAACATAATAAGTTCAGACTCTTCGGGGCGAGGCCCCCACCGCTCCTCCGTCGAAGTTCATTCCCATCCCCGATTCTTCCGGTGGCCAAAGATTCCAGTCCCGGAAGCATGACGCCTTCTAGGAGGTCCTCCATCGAAGAGGAGGATCATGCAGGAGGGTGTCAGGATCCCAAGAGAAGAACTCGACTCATCAGAAGACGATAAAAAATAGGTAGGTAGTTTCCGAAAGGTCGTTCAAGTTACGTGTGAGTTGCCAAAAATTTCAGACACTCTCTTGTTGTCCCCATGCACATTGCACCGTACCATGAAGTCACACAGTGAGTTTTCAGGCAGGATTTTTTCAAGCGCGCATCTCCTTAGCAGAGTGGTTTTCCCAACGAGCTACGACGCCAGGGGTCCCGGGTTTGAATCCTGGCTTAGGCATGGATGTTTCTGAGTGTCCATTCATGAATTTCATCATATCATCACTCATCCGTATCTTCGCAAATTAGCCGAAAGTGGCACAAAAAGCGAAGTAAAATAAAGCAAATCAATCAATCAATCATTACTCATCCTCATATTCGCGATTAGACAAAATTGCCGGCCTCTGTGGCGGTGGTCAGCGCAGCTCGCTACGAAGCCAGGGATTCCGGGTTCGAATCCAGGCTAGAACATGGATGTTTGTGTTTGTCCGTAATGAGAAAAACCAAGAATATAGTAAAAATTGATTTGTGTGAAAGTTGGGAAAATGGTGAGTGACGGGGCATACTACCGCGTAGGGGTATTCCTTATTTTAAAAAATAATAAAAAAAATGTGCTTAGCACCAGAGACATCTCCTGAACGCATGCAGTGCATGCTGCGCATGCGTCAATTGTGGGAAAAAGGACAGCTTGCTCTGCGACGACATTCATGAGCATTTCTACATTCTAATTTCTTCATATAGGAGAAGTATTTATTTTACACGAGAGCGATGAACTAAGCTTATATTCCATTTCTTGGATCTGAAGTGACGCATGCGTCAATTGTGGGAAAAGATTTATTACTTTATTTCACTTCAGATCCAAGAAATGTAATATAAGCTTAGTTTAGCGCTCTCGTGTAAAGTAAATACTCCTCCTATATGAAGAAATTAGAATGTAGAAATGCTCATGAATGTCGTCGCAGAGCGTCCTTTTTCCCACAATTGACGCATGCGCAGCATTCACCGCATGCGTTCACGAGACGCCTCTGGTTAGCACACTCCGCTACAACGCCGGGACTCCGGAGTTGGAATTCCGGACTGGGCATGGGGCATTCTTTGCGAGTGTTCCTTCATCAATTTCATTACATCATCACTCATCCTCATCTTCGCGATTATACAAAACAGGTAGAAATGCGAAGTAAATTAAACCAAATCAATCAATAAATTAGCCAGGAAAAAATTAAAAAATCAAATCTAACTTTTCAATGCATGTGTCGGCCTCGAAATTCACCCAACCTGTAATAAATGGGTACCTAAAGACAACCCTACGGCGGTAAATACGGCCGGAGTGTGGTGGTGATCACATCACCTCCACAATGACCTATATTGTGGTATCCCCGCCATATCACTTCACGGCATGTGGCAATGTGCAGGAGGTTGTTTCACCGTTACCTTTTATCAATTACTAAACTTAGCGAAATAACCAAATATAATTCATGCAGTTCTCTTACCTTACATATATGACGAAGACACACATTATGAAATTGACTTCAATCAAAAACACAAACAGAGAATTAAATGTGTGATTCTAAATACATTATATTGCATCATTCTAATTGTTAGAATGTTGGTTGTTGGTTCTTTCGATCATTTTACTTGAACAAATATTCTTTTTGGACTTCTATTATCAAGAGAAAACCTGTTTTATGCAAAGAGTATAAATTTGATGTGACACTTAGCAAGGCGAGTTCCTTTTAGGTCTAATTCTTTATAAACTAACAATAATATTCCCTGATATCCTGATAACAATAATTTCTGGCATTTTGCCTCCCCTCTGATGGTGTTTCTTATATGTGTAATTTGGAACTGTTGTCGCAGGAAAATGTCGTTTTGGAAGCAAGCTTTACCAGAATTAGGACAAAATAATTTTGTTGTAAAGTAGCGCGCGCTTGAGACAAAACTAGTATCATATTTCCTATGGATTCCTCCATGAGTCGAAGTCCATCAAATGGCAGCCACATTATTTGTCTAACTTGCCAGTCTTTCTCATTCTCCAGGATAAGATATTTTTATTATTGCATGTTTTACTTTAATTATATATGTCTTCTCTCCCGTTTTTAACTTGGTAGGAAATTATATTCTTCGGCCGTACATAGCGGAGCTGGTTTATGAGTGGGTTTTGTTTAATTACACATTTCTGCCACTTTTGGCTAATCGCGAAGATGAGTGATGATGATGAAATTGATGAAGGGACGGACACTCACAAAGAACACCCATGTCCAAACCGAGATTCGAATCCGGATCCCTGGTGTCGTAAGGGGTTGAGATAACCACTCCGCCACGGGTTATAATTTAATAACTGAGTATTGTAGAATTTCTGAAAATAGGAATCTTCTGTTGGTTCCTCTATTACAAAAATTAAAAAAAGAAGTAAAGTGTGTGAGTGATATTTATTGGTAAATACAAAAATGTATTTAATGAATTGTTCATTTATTATCATTCCTACCATTTGCCTAAAGAAGTACAAAAATAAATTAACTACAATACAAAAATTATAAAAAACAAAGGATAATGAAGTAAGTTGCTAAAACAAATACATTGCTATTCCTTGGCCCTCATAGTTACTTGAATTTCGTCAGTATTCTAACACAGTATCCTTCTGTATACCATTTATAAGTGGAAGATTAGCCTAAGTATACGTATGTAACACCTTGCCACATTTAACGAAGGGAACCGCCGATTTCTCACCATTTGGTTCGAAGACCTCTGACGTAAACATCAGAGACGGAAATACACACTTCTACGACTCGATAAAAGAACCCAAATAGGTTTTCCAACCCTCAAAGAATTTCCCGGGAATATCTTCCAGAATCACACACATTCCCTTGTTACCGAGAGAGTATCTTTGGTAATTCCTTAATAATACGGTATTAATGAGCACAAAAGTATTTTAATATGGCGCTCGGTGTGGTTTGTTATATAAGAAGATGTTAGGTACGGGAATCAGTGCTGGGCAGGTAAAAAAGCAAACCTGACCAAGGTTCAACAATTGCACAAACAATGCCGAGGAATCTAATAAAAGTTTCGTAATTAGCATTTCTTTTCATTTCCAATGTGTCACTGTTGGACGTTCATTATATTCAATTACAAAACTAGACGAGTTTAATATAAATTATTTTGTGTATCACATTGCCAATTTTTAATCATATCCAACAAACATTCTCTCTAATTCCCCTTTTGTTTACTTTCAATGAATTTTGACGCTGTAGTGAATTTACAGTGTTTCATGTACAATAATATTTTTCTTTTCATGATTTCATTCTCGTACTTAAAGAAATAATGCACAACTATTTTTTAATGAAATATTTGAACACCATTGTTATGTTTTACTTTATTTAGAATATGATTTCAGTAATTTTGGATATTTTTATGTTTGTCAAAACAATTCACGAAGACGGGAAAAATCCAAATTAGTTGCTTAATTGGAAGCATAGGTTCTCGTCACAAACCGTACGCAAACAATTATTTTTATGTGGTGCAAGTATTCCGCCAATTGTTAAAACGCGTAAGGCGGGCGTATAGGTAAAGTCTTGCCCAATAGTAATTAACTAAGTAAAATTCCACAAGTTTTCAAATATTCGTCAATAAAAACTCATACCAATAATTCGTTCTTTGTGCTTCAATTTTATTGCCTAAAAGCAATGTCCATGTACCAAGAGTATGCGTAGTAACTGTCTATCGTAAATGGCCTAATAATTAAATGAACCAGTATCCTGAAATCCAATTTTAAGTCAACAGATTTTAAAGACACGTGTAATTTTTTTTTACACTAGAGTGACTTCAACTATTATCAAATGTTAGTAATTTTCAGTGTAAATAACAAGCATTTAACAACTTTACAAGTTGGCAAAACATTATTCAGAAGATTTTTAAAATGCAATTCGTACGAGCAAATTGGATGAATAAGAAAAAAACCTTTGGCTTATTAAACTGTGCCGAAACTATGCCAATAGTAACATTCATGAACAATATTATTTCAGATTTCATATAATCAATTGATAATAATACAAAAATGAGCCAATTTATGTACAATAGCACTGATTAAAATTCAAGGAAAGTTAATATTTCAATTTTACTAATATTCCCAAAAGACAGTACCGGTAAGACATTCAACAACATATTCGTAAAGTTCATTCAGTATTCAGAACAAATAATGCAAAACTGAAGAACTAATTACAAATATTTCAATTGGACTCCGTCAATATAACTCTACGGGTCTCCCCGATGGCGCAGTGGTAGCGTCGTCGCATTGTAATCAAGGGGTCCCGGGTTCGATACCCGGTGGAGGCACAATTGGTTCGGATCCCACTTTAAACTGTAGGCCCAGTCCCAATTAGTCTTACTGTGCATAAAGTGGACTTAAAACAACAAATCAACCAATATGACTCTACTTTTTTAAAAAATATATATCTTCAGTAATCATTTTGTGATATTGTTTCTAATTATAATTTAGTTTACTATAATCCGTTTTATGTAATAAATTGTTCCTCTCATTTTAATTTCCACAAATAGGCTAACTAGCAATATACTTTGTAACAATTAAGGCTAATGTCAAGAAAATTTGTACGTGCTAAATTTTCTCCACAAACAACAGATTGGTTCGCGGGCCAGTCCTTAAAGTGTTACAATTCTGAGAAAATTAACATAACTTGCATACTTATAGCAACATATACAAAACAAATCATGTTTCGTTTTTTTCAATTACTTATCAATTTACCTTTGAGCATGTTATTTTTACGTCTTGACACAACCATCTAAGCTACAAGGTTCCACCTTACCTTTCTCAATGTTAATACTAATAAAAACGCTTGGGTTTCTTTCCCATTTAGGAATTGTAAAAATGCTCATTTTCAAATTTGTCAATTTACATGCCATAATTTAGAGTGGATCTTTGAATAAGCTACCTTCTTGGATATCGGTTGAACAGAAAGGTAGTTACGTCAATATTAAGAAATTAGTAATTGAGGTTAAAGAACAGGAAAGGTGATATCACAGATAAGGATATATAAGCAGATCTGGAAAGAGGCAGGAAAACCGGTGCACTGACCTTCCGCTGAGAATCGCCACTCGCAAGAAGTTTTGCAATAATCCGTTTAGAGGCGCTGAGAGGCACCACTCGCACTCTTGATATGTTTGATTGATTGAAGTAAAATTCATGAGTGCCTCGGCACATATGGTCATTTTGCACCCTTCAATGCATACTGGGAAATGTTGCTTTATCTAAAATACTTACCTAGAGTTACAAAATGGGTGTAAAAGTTCCTTGAGAAAGTTTAAGAGAGCAAGGTTGTAAAGGGACCTGCATAAGAAAGCACAATAGATTAAAAAGTAAGTATAAACAAAAAAAAAAACTCTTCAAAGACAGTGGAAGACACCATCTTTTCTTAAAAAGCTAAAACAATTTGTTAAAACATTGTCGCCATCTCCCAGCAGGGATGCTAAACAGTTGGGAAAATGAAGACTGAACAAAATCGACACATTCAAGAGAAATGTGCCGAACACTTAAAATGGCATTACAAGCACGACACATTGGAGGATCCAGCCCTTGCAGCAAGTGCCCATGGGTGAGACGGCTGTGTCCAATTCGCAGTCGAGTTAGAAAAACTTCTAGTACACGGGAGGGACGGGACGAGGAACGCCAATCGTGGGCTTGATAGCGTGAAGCTTGTTCCTTGAGAAAGAGTCTCGTTTGTCTATACTTTTTGTATGTGTGGCAATAGTGTTCTCCTTCGTGGCCGTGCGGTCTAAGGGGCTGTGCTTTGGGCTCCGACTGCGGGACGACATGGATTCGAGTCCGCCTGGCTTCAGCCTCTGGGTTCTCGGCCTGTAAATAGGACCGGTGGCAACCCACCATCGTGAGGAAATTGGGGAGCTACGAGTAAGTAACGTAACTCGGTCATAAAAATCTCCTATAACGGCTGGGGGTACGACGTACTGACCCCACGTCGCCCCATTACCAGTTGAAGAACTCCACACCTCTAGGTAGGATTGTGTGAGGGAGACTGGCAGTCGGGAGATAGGCCAAGGCCCTTACAGGGCTGTCAAGCCACGGGTTATTTTATTTTTTATGTATAGCAATAGTGATGAATTTTAATTTTCGCTCTCAAACGGCTACTAAACTAGCTTGAAGCTTCCATTAGTTAACAGCATACAATATTTCCTTAAACTTCCGCTTATCAAGCAATTTTAACCACAGAAGGGCAGGCACATATCTAGAATTAAATTTCGGGAGAAGGTTCCGAACCAAGTGTCTCACATGTAAAAATACTACTAATAATAATAATTAATAATAATAATGTTATAATAAAGTAATAATAACGTTTATAATCAATAGATTAATAAGATTAAAATAATAATAATGATATTTTAATAGTAAATGTATTATTATTATTATTACTGTTATTAATACACGAACATATGAAGGAAAGGCATGTATTCTTTATCTGGCTTATGTGTAAACAACATCACTAACATTTGTGCAATAACAGTTGTCCTATTAAAGCAATAAAGTATTTTTAAAATTTTATTTTGGACTTGGTTAGTCTTTCGGGGGGAAAGGGCCGGTCCCCGTGGACCCCTCCCTAAATACGTCTTTGCAGAAGGGATTTGGTCAGAAATGGATCACTATTTAAACTCTCGTGACGAGAGGCGACAAGGAAGATAATTAGTTTGGTGAGTCCAACAAGGTTAAGAGTAATCACTTCAGCTACGAGCAAGTAAAGTTGAAACACCGCAGGTACGATCAAATTGTGGTCCTACTGGCTCTTACGCAGGTTTTTCAATAAATTGCAGCGCACAAAATTTTAAGGTCAGCAGTGTGATGGCATTTCCGAGATTAAGTAATAGGTGACATGCGTTTCTTCAGTTAATGAAAAAAAGCATGGTGAAGTAATGGGGTTTTAATACAATTTTCAAATACAGTTTTAAAATGTTAAATGAGAACCAGAGGAACAAAACTTCAAAAATGCTGTTTTCAGTTATGTTTAAATAAATTCCTCTGAAGAACACTATTTGGAGTCAGATCTACACTTCTAAAAGTTAGCAGTAAGGTGGAGTCAGATATTTCCAATTTACTGACTCTTTTTTAGAGTAATGTTTTGTTGCCAGTATTGTATATATATATATATATATATATATATATATATATATATATATATATATATATAATTTTGGAATATATTGTCGGTTTTCGAAAGGAGAGGAAAATCGAAAATAGCTGTCCTCGCGTCGGCCAAGGTCCAGCCGAGCCTGGTGGTGTAAATTCCCACATTTCAATTTGATACGTGAATTACGGCAGGAACATGCGGATTGGCATAATTATTTATGTATGGATATGAACTCCTACTGCAAATTTCTAACGCTAGTAACCCGACGAATTGAAAAATAAGACTACTCATCCAACATCAACGAGACCCGACGCAAAATTAAGCAAAGTTTGACCAATCAGACGGATGTGCATGCAACGACTTGTCTTCAGTTTTCTCTGAAAACAAAGTTCCAGGTCATCCGTCTTTCGAGCGGTCGACAAATCTCATTCAGTTCATGCAAAACGTCAAACTGGCCAACCACAGGTAGGCTAATGCTTTGTTTCATCCGTCTGGCGTGATCAGTCAAGACTGACGATAAAACATTACGTGTGGACCAAGCTTAAGAATACATTATTTCCTCTCTCCTGTAAAATTGATATATTGAAGATACCTTCCTCTGGTTGAAACACGACGAAATGTTCGATGTTTCTGAGGAAAACTGCCCTTCCCTTAATTCCGAAGTCCACTGCAGTGTTAAACATTGACCTTCGAGTCCTCTGGTTCAAACACGACGAAATGTTCGATATTTTTTAGGAAAACTGCCTTTCCCTTAATTCTCAAGACCACTGCAGTGTTAAACATTGACCTTCAAGGAGCTGCATTGTCGATGGCGCGATACACTGCCTCCTAGGGTAGGATGACCAGACGTCCTGATTTTGGCAGGACAGTGGTTTTTTTAGGGTCATGTCCTGAGGTCTGCGATGCTACTCCAAAAATTCAAATATGTCCTATTTTTCAACAGTGTCGTACGAAATGTCCTGCAAAACATCCAGACGAATTGTATACCTCTGTGAAACTGTTAGTGCCTTTAAAATTAACAGTATTGTTAGTTTGCATAGAAATACTTGTAGATCTAAAAAATTTCACGCAGTGGCGCTGGAAATAGCCTTATGGGGATTTGCATGTATCATGCATCGATGAGATGATTACTACAGTTGCAGCAAGAGACAAAGATATTTTCAGTATTGATTAATATTTTAATATTATTTCACAATGAATGGATGTTTATGGTAAGAAAGTAAGGAAAGACACACACACCAAAAAAACGAGAGATAGGAAGGTTAATCTGTAGAATTAAGAAGATAAGCAAAAGGAGGAACGAGAAAGAGAAAAATGAAAAGGGAAATAAAAGAAGGAAAGACCTCCATGTCGGAGTGGTTGAACGCTAGGACGCCAGAGGTCCTGGGGTCGAATCTCGGACTGGGCATGGGTGTTCTTTGTGAGTCTCCATTCATGAATATAATCATGTCATCACTCGCATTCTTGTTGCAATTAGCCAAAAGTGACAAAAAGGCGACGTTAAATGACAAAAATAATATATCAAATCAACAGACTAAATATAATTGTATAATATTGAGGAGACACTTAAGCAGCATGACTTTTCTTTGCCAAAGAGGGAGGAGGGGTGCATTTGACCCTGTGCTCTTTTAGTTATAGCTGCAACCCCCCCCCCCCCAGTACGAATCTATGGATGTCCTGCTTTTCGTTTAAGAAAATCTAGTCACCCTATCCTAGGGTAATCAGGGAAGGGTTACGCGCACGATATTACATAACACAAAAACGGAGCAGAAGGATCTTCAAAACACAACCGCACACCACAACACGAGACAAGACTATATTTCAGTCAAGCTTCATCGCGAAGAACTGGATTGCAGGAGAAGAGTTGCATTGCAATATGACAAGGACGTTTCCTCCAAACTTCGGACGCTGCTTTCAGTCAATCTGTTGAAATCTCTGATTTGCCCGTCAGTTAAGCCTTTGAACTAAAACCAAGGCATTTTTGTTCTTTTAAGGACACTGCTCTTTACTGATGTGTGTATGATGTAATGCCTAATGCGTACGTTTATTAAAGTTGTGTTAACAATTCCAGTTCTACAACAATGACTCATGCTTGCTCGTGGATTCTTGTGGATGTAATCACGATTGTTGTGCTGAGAAAGGAAAAGGAATTTGGCTTGGAAAAATGCGTTGAATTGACAATTTATTACTAAACGGGCTAGATTTGGAGCTAATTTACCCTCGTGAAGCTAAAAAGCTCTTTCGAGCTTTTCAAAATATTAGGAGCCAGAGTGTTACACAAAAGTGCTAATTTGGCAACAGTGTTAGCAGCTGGACGTTGCTGCGGGAAGGTCAAGTTGAGCTTGATAACAGAGCCAGGCAAGAACGGGAGGCTTAACAATTGCAGGCTCTAGTGTTAAATTCTCGAAACTTTATGAAGGTTTAGCGAGAAAAATAGAAAGCAAAAGCGAAGAGCGACGCTGACAGAGGCTTGCCTATAAGCTATGACGTAATGAAGAAATTACATCATAAAATTAGGGTGACCAGATATTTATTGACCAAAAAGAGTATAGTCTATAGGTTGAAGGTGCGCATGCATTTTGCTCTTTCACGGGGTCCGCAAAAATCCCGCGAGACTTCTTTACAGTGTAATTATCCTGGAAATTATGCAAAATTAAAACTTCCTATTTATTTTACACTAATTTTGCACATAAAACTATATTTTGTGACTACATAATATCTATTTTAATATTCTGATGCAATTCTTCAATATTCTAAAGCAAATTTCTTGGTATGTTGATGCATATAATTGGAGGAGAATATTTACACACCAATATTGATCAATATTTTGAACAAATTTTAATTATTGCAATTTTCAAGTATCGGTATCGGTATCGGTGGGAATCGGTAAGAGTATCGGTTCAAACTGGTATCAGCTCAGCCCTAATCATTATCATTAAATTCCAATGAATTTGAAATATGTTTTGCTTGTTGATGGAATATGAAAATGACACTTGAAATTGTTCATAGGAAATTCTTGAGTCCAGGAGTAAATACTTCAGTTTGTTGACATCTTGACGTTTTCCGTTCTGTGGATTTTAAGGCATTTTTACGCGTAAAATAATGAATGAAATTAAATAGCAAAGAAAAGAGTATATTTGGGTTTTTTTGCAAACTGAAAAGAGTATAGAGTATATGAACCTCTAAAAGAGTATAATACTCTTAAAAAGAATATGTCTGGTCACCCTAATAAAATACACATGTAAATATTTTGTTTTATCTTCAACTAAACTTCAATCAGTTTTGAATTATCTTTCTCAACAATACGCCATGAATTAAGAGTTCATTTTGAAAAGACTTAAAGGATGTGTAAGCACTGTTCCGATACGTGCAGGCACGTAGCCAGGGGAGGGCTCGGGGAGCTGAAGTCCCAGCCGAAATCCAACAAATATGTAATTTAAATAATGTATAATAATATAATTAAAAAACGTGGTTCGACAGCCCTTGAGGGACCTAGGTCTATCTCCCGACTGTCAGTCTCACTCCCACAATCCTACGTAGAGGTGTGGAGATCTTCAACCGGTATTGGGGTGACGTGTGGTCAGCACGTCGAACCCCCAGCTGTTATAGGAGATTTCCGAGATCGGGTTACGCTACTCATTCGTAGCTCCCCCATTTCCTCACGATGGTGTGTTGCCACCGGTCCTATACACAGGCCGAGAACCCAGAGACTGAACCTAGGCGGACTCGAACCCATGCCGTCCCGCAGTCGGAATCCAAAGCGCAGCGCCTTAGATCGCACGGCCACGGTGGAGGACTTAAATAGAGTATAGTGGTAATTAATTTTACTTCCTTAGCAGGATTAAATATATTGTATAGTAAGTTGTAAAGTATACTGAGAAATTCATCTTCAGGGCTTCTACCCCCCTCTTTTTCGCCTTTTGGCGGCTACTGAAATACACTCGCGAAATACACTTCTGGATACTTGTAGAACCCGCATCAAGCACTTTAAGTAAATAGCTTTATGATGGAAAATAACGAGAACTACATTAATTTCAAAAGTGTTGTTATTAATATAGTTTTCGTTATGGCAAACATAGTATTTCAAACAGGAATAGCGGAAGCTAGAGGAGAAAACCCATCCACACACACACACACACACACACACACACCGAGAGAAAGGGAGGGAGGGATAAATTGCAAATAAAAATTAGTAGGGAAATTAAATTTTACCGGTTCCAACATCTCGCAGACGACAGCCCATTTTGTGACGAGAATTATCATAATCACTTCATCAAAAAACCGAACACCTACTTCCCAATCTTGACAATTTCCGATTATACCAAACATGTGCTCTGCGGGCGTATATCATATTATCGTGATCATAGCTTAAACAACAACTGTTTTAGTTCCTAAATATAAACACGGTAAAACTTTTACAGAAACTGTAGTACTGCGAGCTAAGCGAGAAACAACATTTTTAGATCTGTTTCTCTGCAGTTTGAAGTAACAATAATTTAACAGAATAACAACACTTTCACGAGAAGCTACCGTTTTCTTCTTCCTTTGGTCGTCAGGCCACTTCTTTGAATATGTCCGGGCCGGGGACCTCCTCACGCTCTTCCCCTAGATACGGCTCTGATTTGATTGATTGATTGATTTGGTTTGTTTTACTTCGCATTTTTTCCACTTTTGTCTAATCGCGAAGACGAGTGATGATCGCACACTCACAAAAACATCCATGACTAGGCCGTCGTATAGCGCTGTGCTAACCACTCGGCAACGGAGGCCGACTGTCTCTGCTTTGAAGACGAGATACAGAGAAAGACCAGAAAGTAACTAGTGTGCTTCTGCCTTAAGAAAATATTAAACATGCAGACGATCGGACGAAATAGAGGCACACTCTGACTGAAGTCATGGGTTTATGTGGAGGGCCAGACCTAACAACTCAATTGCCGACCTCCGTGACGGAGTGGTTAGAACAGCGCTATACGAGCCAGGGTTCTCGGGTTCGAATCCCGGCGTGGGCATAGGTGTTCTTTCTTAGTGTCCCTTCATCGATTCCATCATATCGCTCATCCTCATCTTCGCAATTAACCAAAAGTGAAAGAAAGCGAAGTAAAATTAACTAAATCAATCCATCAATCAATCTAAGCCCTATTGAATCTTTACAATACTTAGTTTGCTAAGTGTCTAAAGTCTATTGTCTGCTTCATAAAAGTGTCTAGTAACAAATGGCCGAATTGGTGCCCCACAACTTGCAGAAGAGCCACTCAAGCATCGAAATTCAGTGTAGTCTTACAGTATTTATTTCTTATCTCTTCTGAATAAATTTGTGTGAAAGAATATCTGGGCACTATCAGCCAAGTGCATTTTGTTTTGGATATAATTCTTAACTTCAAGACTAAATATGATGCCTCTTCTCATAGTTGGATCACAAAGAAAATTACGTTAGCATTTCAGAAATAAATTTCAGAATACAAAAAATATTTCAATTGCTTAATTCTTTTTCCTTCTTTTACAGTTTCCCATACCTGTGATCATCTTGCCAAAAGAAACCGGACCTTGGCATTCTAGAGTACGACGAGCATACTTCAGAGCTCATAACGGTTTTCACCAGGACGTCAAGAACCTTATGTGTGACTGGAGATTCATACACATTGCTCAAACTCACTCTTCCGAGGCTGAAAAACCAGAAAAAAATAGTGATAAAACCAAAATCAAATGTACAGACCAAATGCCAAAAGTTTATTTGCATCACAGTTGCACATCCGCACATGTTAGTGATGTAATGAAGATATTGTGAACTACATCATCAATTAACCATAATACTCAAAGCTAGTCAAAACCCATTAAGCTAATTCTGTTTCTGTAAGAAGACATACCACTTCTAACTAAACGAATATTGTCTGTTGGTGAGGAAATGCTGCAGGAAGGAATGTTGAATTGTTTGTATTTTTAAACACTGTACTTGGTTTATTACATTTGCATCAGAGTTTCTGAGAAGAGACTGGTTCTGTCTTCATCTGCATTTTCGCTATGAGGTCGTATGTTGGTAGCGTCCAAACATAGGATTCAATTCAAATATCCTTTATTGAAGGGCGAGGTTCAACTTGCGGCTGTTCTGCCACCTAACCCCAATGGATACATATACTACATACACAAATAACAAACAAACAAATGAAAAAAAGAAAAGAAGACACAAAACAAGAACAAATAGAAAAGTGAGAAAAATACACAAAGGATATACAAATTAATAGACACGATTGTGCTTGGTGTCAATGATGAGGCACTGCAGGCGATTACACAAATAATTTTAAGTAGAGAACTCTTAAGTATCATTCCCAGCTAACTGTGACATGGTGGAGCCTGATCCACGGCAAAAATAATTCTCCCTTGCACTTGTTTTCCCCAGTAAATTCATTAAAATTTGACCAAAGCAAGTCTGCTTTCCAAGACTGCTTGACAAGGTGTAGTCTCGGCCACCCGCTAAATAATCCTCCCACACATATTTATCCTGTTTGCGCTCTAACTGCTTATATTAGCACCGTCTAGTTCACTGCACTTTTTAACACTCGGTGTAGTGCAGGTGTGACCCGCTGTAAGGCTGGTGCAAGGAAATGACGTTCAACCAAACAGACGAATAGCGGTGTTCAAATTCAGAAGATTCAACAAATGCCTGTCTGCTGCTTTAAACGTTAATTTGATTAGTTAGCACGCACCACGTGACCACACACAACATTGTATGTATACCGCTCCAGAACGTAGTGTAAACGGTGCAGACACCAAATACACTACTTGACACCAAATCAATGAAGTAGACGAGTCGGTGTTGCACCGTGTAACCAACTAGACGCGTGAATGCAGAGAGAATCAAAGAGTGCAGCGAAGTAGACGGTGCTATTGACGCCGTCATCCGTGGCGCTAAGACGTCAGGGGTACCCTGTTCGAATCCAGACATGGCATGGGTGTTCATTGTGTCTACTCATAACTTTCGCCATATCATCACTCATCTTCATCTTCACGATAAGGCAAAAATGGCAGAAAAGAGAAGTGAAATAATCCAAATTCAATCCAAATCCATCCAGATACATTGCCTCAAATATACTAAAATACATTACTCTGAACTACAGACCCAGCCTCTGAAGTATATGTGTGAATAAAAACGAAGTAAAGTCGTTACATTGATTGATTGCGTTAAAATAAATAAAGAGCTAAAATAACTTCATAAAACACTGTTAGTGTTAAAAGTCGTTAGAAGTCCACACAATGGAACACGAATCAACCATCACCTCCCCGATGTAGCAGTGGTGGCGTCGTCACCTTGTAATCGATACCCGGTGAAGGCACATAGTGGTTTGGACCCCACTTTAAACTGTACGTCCAGTCCCGATTAGCCTTAATGTGCATAAAGTGGACTTAAAACATTAACTCATCAAACAATCAATGAATCAACCACCGCTTACAAGCTTCAAAGAAATGCAAGAAATGCAAGAGAAATGCTGTCAAAAGTTACTCAAGATTAGGAATACTGGAGAAGGGTTGGAATAGGCAAGAGAAACTTGCTGAATACTTCGGGAGATATTCGATAGAGATATTTTATTCATTCAGCGCATGAATTCTCGGAGGGCTGCGTTCCTAAAATTGTTTCTGCCTGCAATGCAAATTTTAGTAACAGTATAATCCATGCACAATGTTTTTATTTCCTCGTACGTTAATATTAATTAATTGCTTTACACCAACACACAAATACAAACGCTACGTCAATATGAGAATGTGGAATGCATGTTTATTGATTGATTTTGTTTATTTTACTTCGCTTTTTTGCAACTTTTGGCTAATCGAGAAGAGAATGTATGCTTAAACTGCCATGGTAGTCAATATTTTAAATGATGCAACTTCTGCGATATGTGGCTTTGGTCTAATATTCAGGCGAACTTTGCTTAAAAAGAAATGTATTCTGTCACAAACGCTCTTGCACTTGTTTACGCAATGTTATGACGAAGTATTTAAAAAGAAAACATCAACAAAACAAAACAAAGAGTAATCTCTTTATCATTACATGTACCATTACACACCGTTTCAATGGGGTTGAATTTCATATTTTACTTAGTTTATTGGAATCAAATTACATGTCCTAGTTTGGATTAATAAATATATTATTTTCTATTTAATTTGCTTTGTACTTTTCTTATTGATTTTTTTTGCGAAATTAACATCCAAACTGTCCTCAAAGTTAATGTAAATTGCAATCAACAAAAAAAAGATTCAAGCATTTAAAAGGAGCAAAACCCTTCCTCAAAGACGGTGTCCCATAAAAATGAATGAAAATAGGAATAAGGCACCTGTACCGCTATGTAGGTATAGTCGTTTGAAATATGGAAGGCTAGCAAAGACTTTAATACCAAATGTATATGTGCTTCCAAACATTTTCGCTGCAAAGATGTAACTTCTCAATCTAGCCTGCCGTAATGTTGTGCAAATATTGTGGCTAATGAGCTGAAAACAAAAATAGAACTGTCGCTCTCTCTGCATTGATTCCATGCAATAAACAAGTAATATATATATATATACATATCCAATATGCATCGTTTTCACCGTTTGACTGATTGAGAAAGACAAATGTTTATAATTAATTACATATAAATTTCCATGATTTCTTTAACACCAAGACTATAGATGGAAAGTATGTTTTTCAAAGTAGTCTTATGATATCTTTTGTACAATATTTCTAACTGTACATGCATGTAAATTTCGTGTGATCCATGTGATATGTTGCCTTTGTACAATGTATTTTATAACTCATGCTTTGTTCAGGATAGTGAGAAAATATAAATATTTGCTCTTGTAACATAATCAAAATATGAACAAGACTGTAAATAAAGGATATATTTTGTTTGTGCTGAAGTGTTGGAAAACTTTTCTTAGGGACTTGAATGCAACAAACCTTATTTGCAGCTCTGTTGATGACTTAAGTACCTTACCACCGAGTTAGCGTCAAATCGTTTTTTAGTGTTTAGAACTAAATTAAAATATTTATAACGAACTTATATATGAGTTTTATTAAACACTAAAAAGCGATTTAATGCCAAATCGGTAGTAAGTAAGTATAAGTAGTAAGTACATTTACTACTATTTCAGAATTAAAATTGGGTTTGGGAGAAATAACACCTCTTTTTCATTATCTGGTAATCTACACCAAATATTTTATTACAGGATCATAATTGTAGAGATTTCTCATAGGAAATCATAGTCATGTAATAATGGAATACAACACGGCACGGCCACATTGAAGCACGTCATACGACATTTTAGGTTAAATGTTAAATGCTGTCCAACTCGTGCGAGACATTCACGTACCTTACCAACTATACTCAAGCAATGTCAATTCGACAATAATCTCACAAACTTTTTCCTGAATTCTGTCTTTCAATTCGGGGTTTGCTCTTGTACACAATATATTTAAGGACACGTCACAAAAAGAAATCAAGTACGGCGATCAATCCGGCCATCCTAGTGTCAATTCATGAGCTGGTTTACTTCAAGAAACCTATAACACAAAGGTTACTAAGACAACATCTGTTACAATTGCAGTATTGCATGCAGTACGCTTTATGCAATTATACTACACTACTTAAAAACTGATGTTACTTCTAACGGACCCTGTATATACGTACAGTACGAAAAATGAAATATTTGCACATGCAGTTTCCCAGTTATACACTTCGGGAATATGGTTCAGAAACAGTGGCGTAGTGTCCGGTTCGCACTAGAAGCTTCAAGATAGTGTTTTAAGCCGGGGGCATGCTAATCGTCCCCAGTTAAAAAAAAATAATAATAATAAAGCATCCCCCAACCAGGATAACTTACGTAAACATCCGCCCATCTACTACAATGTATCTATGCCGATGCAATTAAGCACCCCCCCCCCTCAAATTCCACCAATTCGACCAATCATCCTCCAAGCTAGGAATTTCCATTTTGAGCACTGGTTATAATAGATTTGATTTGTTGTTTTAAGTCCGTTTTATGCACAGAAAGGCTAATCGGGACTGGACCTACAGTTTAAAGTGGGATCAGAACCACTGTGCCTCCAACGGCTATCGAACCCGGGACATCTTGATTACAGGGCTACGACGCTACCACTGCACCATCGGGAAGGCCCCACGAGCACTCGTCTAAAAATTCATAAATTAAGATGGGTCTTTTTTGTATGTGTGATCATGCTTTACGCCCCTCGAGATTGATTGATTTGGTTCATTGTACTTCACTTTTCTGCCACCTTTGGCTAATCGCGAAGATGAGGATGAGTGATGGAATTGAAAAAGGGACACTGACAAAGAACACCCATGCCCAGGTTGGGGTTCAAACCCGGGACACCCTGTGCGCCGTCCTAACCACTCCGTCACGAAGGTCGGCTACGCCCCGACGACTAGTATGAATAATGAATTGAAAAGATTAACAGACATAAAGAAATGTTCACCGCCGAAAAACGTACTACTGACTTCACAGTGCGAAATTCTAATTAGTCCACCGGGGTTGTGGACAATGCTTGGTAGGCTGTATCGAGAAGGACCCACTTTTCAAAATTCTGGAAGAATTTATTCAAATTTAGCCTTTCGACCACGAGACATTTATATGCAAACATCAATTTACACAATTACTTTTATGCTTCTTCTGTCTGTCATGGTAATTTCTTCAGAGTGGACTTATTTACTCGCCTAGGCATGTCATGAAAATTGGTATCCTATTTCGGGGATGGTGTAGAGGAGGCCTGGTTAAGCTGGTGTGGAAGAGCGTTCTCCGTGCACGCGTGGACTGCAGAGCGAGCAGCGGGACTGTTGTGTTGTAAAAGGGATTGAACGAGGCAGGAGGCTTCGTCAGTCGCGTTCGTGCAGTGTGGCATTGTAATCATGGCAGAAGAAACAGGAAGTGGTCAATGGAAAAGGAAGGCGCCTTACCCGCAGTATTTTTAACCTCGTAATGCAAGTCCCCTTCTTTCCTGCTCTGCTGCTTACCCCGCTAGCCCGCTAGCCCCCTCAACGTGCTCAAAATGCATGTAAAATAACAGGAGTACTCGCCTACTGAAGATAAAAGCGGTATGAATACAAACATTGGTATGGCTACTCATAGAAACGTTAAAACAGCTGCTGCACTACATACCTAGGTATGCAAGGATTAGAAATGCATGGCACGACAGTAAAGTAATACGTTATCGTCGTGTCGACGATGATGATGATAATAGTAAAGCTGAGGAGGATGAGAAGGATGAAAGATGGGGTTATGATTCCAGGTTGGGAGGCGGAAATCACGCTGATTAGCTGATAATGTGCACACAATTACGTGGACCCAATTTTCAACTGGCAGGCAGACACCTAGCCCGAGGTTCGTCAAATATTTCCTCATCGTTGACAATGAAAATTTTCATGGACGAAGCTACGTTATAGAAGCGTTTTAACAGTAAAAAATGGTGAGAATTAGGGACTGTATGAAAAAACTGTAGGGCAATAAGTCCCAGCGAAATTCTTATAAAATGGTGGGCAGCGCATTGTCATGCAGAAGAAAGGCGTCGCTAGTGATCAAATCGGCCAATGTTTTCGGAAGAGTAAGAATGGTGCTTGCTTCAAGATTATACCCGTGGCTTATTCACGTCCAGGCACAATGTTTGTGCGAATGTCGTGTGTTTGCAAAAACGGGCGTGTCGCTCACGGACGTAGCTTTATGCATAAAACGTACGCACTGTTCACATAGTTCACTGCGGGTGTCTCATCACCGCATTGTGACTGAAGTTTTCTGAAAATGCCGGACGGTTTCACGACCTAATTCAATGGCACCCTCATCAAAACACTCTGTTCCCGGGATCCCATGAAAACAAGTCGGGACGTCTCATACCTTTACTAATTATATAATTTAGCATGCTGCCGGCTAGCGATGTCTAGACAACAGGAAACGTCAACAATACGAAGATTCACGTGAATGCTCTAGAAGGAATCAAAAACAGATGCAAATATTCAAAATCAGGAATGTTTTTTTCGAAGGGAGAGAAACAGTTTTCTATCTTCTCAGTTGTTATACACAGAACATTTAATTTATCTACTCACACGAAAACTTCTAGGTATAATAGGAATAATACTAGGTCTAAATTGTTCATTTTCTGCTAGGACAAACTCTCGAATGAAAAGTTAGACTCAACCGGACTCAAGTAATCCGAGAGAACAGTTGGCAACACTGATGTGTAAATCGGTCGGGTGCAGAAAACCCTGCGCTTGCGCAAATGCACCCGTTAACCACCATGTACTTAGAATTGACTGAGTTAGTGTTTTAAGTCCACTTTATGCACAGTAAGGCTAAGCGAGACTGGACCTACAGTTTAAAGTGGGATCCGAACCAACATGTACCTCTACCGGGTATCGAACCCGGAACCGCCTAGTACTTATATAATGTTTTGCTGCTTTTGTCGCTGGCGTTTTCTAAGACAGAACCACAGGATTTTCAAAACGAAACGCAAGCGAAATGCATAAAACGCGACAATTTTCGTAGTCGTACATACCGTCGATCGCAGAAATCACATGCATGCAAAGAGACAGAGCTCAGAGAATGGTCAGAGTAACACGGTTCGAAGCCAGAGGTTCCAGGTTCAAATCCTTGGTAAGGTCTGTAAAATAATTTACACCGTTCATCCTCATCGTGACGATGATTTCTTGAATTAGAAATACAACCTAAAGTAACCGAGATGGAAGTGAACATGAATTTGTTTGTATGACTTGGTGTTTCTTTCTTATTTCCTGAATTTTTTTGCCCCCGCTAAGTTACACCTATGGCAAACAGGAATTAAAAATAAAGGACTATCCAGACTAAATCGGGACGTCTCATTGAGTTGTTGTTGTTTTAAGTCCACTTTATGCACAGAAAGGCTAATTAGGAATGGACCTACAGTTTAGATTGGGATTCAAACCACTATGTGCCTCCACCAAGTATCGAACCCGGGATCCATTGATTACAAGTCGGGACGTCTGATAACCTTACTAATTATATAATTTAGCATTTAGTTGAAAACAACCTATTTTTTCATATATTGCATGAAGCTATACTTTTCTGCAAACTGGATCAAGAACTGGGGATGTTGCGAAGCACAACAATCCACGTAACCAATAAACGCGTAACCCTCTTTACTTTCCTGTAGCATGAATGACGATTTACGGTGTTAAGGTAGGCAATATCATCCTATCATCGAAGGGTGCAATGTGTATTGCATACCTCCTGCATTATTTCCTGCTATGAAAGCCTTAGGGGGAAGAATTTATTTCCGAAACTTTACACTCTCAAATCATTTGGCAGACGCATTCCTGTTTTTAGTAGTATTTGTTGTCCTTTCAAATAAGGATTATTTCAAGGAAGCAAAACCACCGTGAACCTATTATACTCTATTGAGGTACACCCAACGGCAAAAGAAGTTAGATGCGAATTGTCCATCACAATTTTCATCCACTCTGTTTTCCGCAATGTGATGATTATGGATTGAAATAAAAACGCCAATGGGCAGAAGACAGCATCTGCTTCACATCAATAGAATTCCGTTCTTTAAAACAACACAGAGTGTAGAATAGAAAAGAATGAAAACAGAAATGGACAATTTGCCTACTATTTATTATCTTTGCTGTTGGCTGTACAAATAGGTATCTCTTAATCTCTGTTCTTGCAAAATTTTGTAAGGAAGTATATAAATTGTTTGAAATGAGTACAAAACGGCCCAGAGTTTTATCTTTTCTGGAATTTGTACATGTTAAAAAAAGGCGTTGAAAACTATTACAAAAGCCAAATGAGAACCTAAAAAGTCCAATAAAAATTGTAATGCAGACTGTATAGTACAGCTCAAATGTACATGAAGTATCAACTGTTATTTACAAAACGACCTCAAGGCTGCAACACTAATCATGTCAGTTCTAAACCGCCATTTTTTTATTTTAAAGATGGTACCTCCTATAAACACTTGCAACAGTGATGAGGAGTGGTTTCCTGCCCTCCGTTAGCCTAAAAATTACAGAAATTCTAGGCAAATGAAATTCAATATCTCTATGCATGCTTGCCACACCAGCAAGTTTACTAATGGCCTCAGTTCGCAGGCAGATGGGTGGAAAGGCCTTCGCAGTGGCTCATAAGTGACTGCACGTGGACTCCAAAGACTTATTCTTCTCACGGTATAGGCTATAGGCACTAACTCAAAGTTGAACATATATGCAGATCAGCAATAGGTCTGTGCTAAAATGGGGCAAACTTGTGCAACCCTACATATATAAATGTATAGTATAATATATAATATACACTTTTATAGTATAAATATACTATAAAAGAAACAAAACAAATTAAGATTTTCATTTTACACTCCCTTGCACAATGAAAATATCCACAAAACCTTTTAAAATATTCAAAATTATTCTTTGAATACGGTGTTTTTTTTTAATTGGCAATACAAAGTTATGAAAATATAATTATGAAAATGTACACCTTTCCTAAAATGGAATTGCCAGTAATTATTTATTTCCTTTTTCGTTTTAATTCCACTTGTCCACTTTATGCAAGCCCCTACACATAAATTCAACTTTGTAGAGCCCAAATCCAATTTCAATTCAAGCCACTCGCCTTGTCAGCAATGAAGATGTTTTTAGTTTGTAAAGGATCCTGATTATTTAATTAAAGATTTCGGTTGTTTCTATGCTCTTCCGTAATTTTCCGTTTCACCTTTAGCACGTTTGGTTCCAACGATTCCTGCAAAATGAACTTTTCTCTGCTATAAAAATATTTCGATAGAATACTTGTCAATAGAATCGTTACAACCAAGAAATGTCAGTGACTATGAGTTCAGAGGTCCTTAACAATTGTATCATCTCTGCCAATGTAACGCAGAGTAAAAGACTGCTTCATTTTCAAATTGTTTTTATCTTTCACCAGAACCAGGAAATTAGTTTGTACCTTGTACAATATTTTTAATGTGTTTTATCACATGAATCAAAGTATATTTCAAGATGTCAATTAAAAATCCTGTTATTAATTTGAAAACTCATGAACAAACCTATGTTCACCTACTACTTAATTTCCTTTACAATTTTCCACACACACACATATACACATCCGTATGCAAGATAAAGCAATTATCAACAAGCATTTTGATAAAACATTCAAATACTGGCCAAGACAAAATTTATTGTATTAATATTTTTTCCACACTAAAAACGTAACGTTTCCACCCTCTAACGGGGTCTTCTTCAGACAAAGATGGAAAAGTTAAGTTTTTACTGTATATTTTTAATACAATCAATTTTGCCTTGGTCAGCATTTTAATGTTTTTTTTTTTAACATGGAAACAAGACTTAACAGTGTTAAGCATTTTTATGCATTTCCTGTCCTGTAATCACCTAGATTTTGATATTATATATATTATAATATTCTATTACATAGATAGATAGATAAATATATGTATGAATGAAAATCTAGATGATTACAGGTAAGGAAATGCAACAAAATGCTTGATGATATTTTCTTCATCTTTTTGTTTTCAATGCACGAAAACTTCTCGTGTTGGATTCTGACCGAAGAACTACTGGCATACTTTTTTTTTGCAATCTATTTAATCTTATTTGTTTTCAATATTTCAAGTTAAAATCTGAAAATGTTCTCTGTTTATTGTTAAATAGGGATATCCAGTAAGAAAAAGAACTGGTTCTTTTTGTTTCAACGTTTCAGATATGTCTGAAATTATAGCCAGTTCTTGCCACAACATTTCATAACCAATAATTTATGAACCATATTTCTGACACCAGCATTGTCCAGTTTTGTCCTGTGTATTGATTTTATTAAATCGAAATATGCGGTGTCTTTCTTATGTCTTGTATTAACGAAGGAATACTTTACAGACAATCTGTATTAACGGTGCAGTTATCTTAATAAAAATAATACCCTCACGAACACGAAAAATGAGAATCTGTATAATACTAATAATAATAATAATAAGAAGAAGAAGAAGAAGACGTCAGTAGAAGGTGATTGCCGTCCTCCGTTTTGCCTCTAGATCCTGAACTAATCCATTCTCACATAATAAATGAAAAGTTTGTGAGGCCCACCATCCGGTGACGAATTCCAAGTCAGTGGGATCCTCCCTGTGTCCGGGCGTAGGCAAGTCGCCGTCAAGCACGTAGCTATCACGCAGGACAAGCAAGCTGCACCCAAGAGCATGCGCGGGATCAACCAAAGTCACCTACGCCACCGAGGCCTCGATAGTTTTAGCTTTAATTGTTCCTTTTAAATCCCTCATTGTTGCCATCGCCCAGCGAGCACTCCTTCAATGCACAACAATTCGCAAACTTTTTGCATGGGTAGCAGTCACAATATCAGTATCACGTTCGATATACAACACTAAATTGAGCAAACTACTTAGGACAAGGGCAAAAGAAAAACAAAAGCAAATATATGCAATAGAATAGAAATGGTCAGGTCTAGCTACTTTGTCTAATTCTGGTATAGGGCCTCCCCGATGACGCAGTAGTAGTGTTGTTGCTTTGTAATCAAGGGGTCCCGGGTAATAATAATTATTATTATGGGTTCTGTTGTTTTTATAATTTTGGGTGTTTTACATGCATTTGAACTTGCTGATGCTGAAACTGGCATTAGTTTTCTCACATCACGCAAGAATGTTTTACAATTCACGATTTTTATATGTGGGTTGTGGTATGCACGTTTCAGTGCAATTGAAGTGATTGTCGCTAGATGTCACTGGTACGTTTCAAAATTATTCAAGAAGTAATAAAGACTAACAAGCTTTAAATACAGAGAAGCTTTGTTTTATTTAAATTAATTAATACGTTTCTTGCCTAAATGCTGAAAATAATATTATGTAAAACATTGATATATCATATGAAATTAATTTTATATGTAACTCTCAAAAGTCCTAATTTGCATGGTGTGGCCATCGCATCTCGTGGTTGTCTGAATAGCCCAGATATGTTTTGCTACATCTGCGGCGAATTTGTTCCCCGGGTACAGAGACAGGAAATTACAGATTTTGTAAGAAGAGCATATTGCGCATACTTTAAAATGAAACTAGGAGATCAAGATAAATCGTGGGCCCCACTCAAGGTATGTAGATCATGTGTGGAATCTTTACGAAACTGGAGCACGGGAAAGCGGCCATCTATGCCATTTGCAATACCTATGGTGTGGAGGGAGCCTCAGGATCACAGCAATGATTGTTACTTCTGTTCCTGTTAAATTGTAGGTCGAAATATTAGAAACAAGAAGAGGATAGTGTATCCCAATATTCCCTCTGCAATGAGACCTGTGTTGCCTGTACTGACACCTCCATCAAGTCTTGAGTGTGTAAGTGATCCTGGTTCACTAAGTGATTCAGTGGAAGGAAGTGAACTGGAAGATGATATTTATGACTCCCCTCACGGATGTCGTGACCCTATACCGTTCACTCAAAGTGAACTCAATGATTTAGTTAAAGACCTAAATTTATCTAAAGAATCAGCTGAGCTTCTTGGTTCCAGACTTAACGAAAAGAACTTGCTGGTTCGTGAAACATTTTCCTGGTACAGACACCGAGAAAAAGAGTTTGTGCCTTTTTTCTCGAAACAAGATTCTCTAGTGTTTTGTTGTGATGTGTCCGGTTTGCTGACTAAGTTAAATTTTCCTTGTCTTTGAACTGATTGGAGGCTATTCATTGACTCGAATGAAACAAGTTTAAAATTTGTTCTGCTACATAATGGAATATTGCTCATTCTGTGTCACTAAAAGAAACCTACAGCAATATGCAACTTGTTCTTAATAAAATTAAATATGAGGACAATAGTTGGTTGGTGTGTGGTGATCTTAAAGTTTTGAGCATTTTACTTGGACTACAATGTGGATATACGAAAATGCGATGTTACATCTGTGAGTGGGATAGTAGGACACGATATTACCACTGGGAAAGAAAAGAATGGCCAATACGGAAAACGTTGAACCAGGGTTCAAAGAACATCGTACAACAACATTTATTCAGTCCTGAGAAAATTGTACTTCCTCCTCTTCATATCAAATTAGGGCTGATTAAACAATTTGTGAATGCACTTAACAAGGAAGGACAATGTTTCCAGTTCATATGCAACAAATTTCCATCCCTGTCGTACGGCAAAGTGAACAAAGTGTTTTTGTTGGACCAGACATTAGGAAATTAATGAATGATAAAGACTTCGAGGAAACAATGACTGTAGCTGAAAGAGATGCTTGAATAGCATTTAAAAGTGTAGTGTTGAACTTCTTGGGGAACCACAAAAGTCCTGATTACAGAGAAGTTGTTGATAATATGTTACTTAAATTTCAAGAGCTGGGTTGCAACATGAATCTCAAATTACATTTTTTGCATTCACACCTTGATAACTGTCCACAAAATCTCGGTGAATTAAGTGAGGAACAAGGCGAACGGTTCCATCAGCACATGAGGGATATGGAGAAAAGGTATCAAGGACATTGGAGTGTTAGCATGATGGCCGACTACTGTTGGGCATTGTACAGAGAAACGCCAGAATAAAATCACAAGAAAGTTAGGAAAGCTCACAGAAGAAAGCGTGCTAAACAGAACTGAAAAATATGTATTGTGTAATGATTTTCTTGTGCGTATATTATATACTGCTATATGTCGTTTTCTATATTATATGGGTCTTTTGTGTCTGTCTATATTCATTTTAAAATAAACATGTTGATGCGTTTAGTGTGATAAGCTACTTATTCTGATTGAAGAAAAGAAATATTATAATAAAACAGTATGCAATATTGGACAAAGCCCAAATTTTGAAATTTGATTTGTAAGAAAACCTTGCGTGATAGAGAAAAACGAATTTCATATTCGTGATCAGCATGGCACAAATAATAAAGTTCACCTATTAAACAAGAAACAACATTAAATTGAATTTAATTTGCAGCCCTGTGTAATTGTTCGGATCTCACTTTAAACTGCAGGTCCAGTCCCGATTAGCCTTACCGTGCAAAAAGTGGACTTAAACTTTATTAATAAATTTAAAAATACGCCAAAGGCGGACCAGCTGAATGGGACGTCTCATCCATCATCCAATAAGTTTTGATATTTTAGATTCTAAACTTTGTTGTATTTCTATTGAAATACACGAAAGTTTAATAAAATGTGTTTTTTTTTTATTGTACACTGCACCAATAATTAGTTAAATGGGTATTGTACATTCATTTTTCTCATTCCTAAGGTACTGACACCACCATGGGCGGAGGAGGAGGGTAGAAGGGGTCCATCGACTCCCCCTTTTTAATTGGCATTGTTCATTTCAAGTTACAAAAAGAGCAGAAAGCTTGTTATTTATATTGTTAATAACATCAATAAGGTTCGTTTTGTTAGCCCGCTAACAGAATAACAATAGTAAACTGCATTACATAAAAAAATGTTTAAAGTTATATTTTCATAAGATGCTTCCATGGTTTCCAGAATTCAAAAAATTATAGCAGTATGAAAGAGGTCACACAGCATAAACTTTATGAGTTACAGTTAACAATAAAATACAATAACTATGAATTTCAAAACACTAACTGCATGAAATGTAAAAGAATAACGGAAAAAAAGTTGTGCTGGATATTCACTCATCTGGTGGATTGTGAAGCAAAGTCTCCACATTAATATAATGACAACAGGAAGAATGACACCATACACATACGTTGTTGCGAGTATTTTTGTAAACGTTGATTGAAAGGAAACAGAGATCAAATTGGAAAGTACCTTCAAATAGACTGTGCTTCATTTGCGAAATTTAATTGGAAAACTCGATACAGGTCACATAGATAGGCTACTGTTGTTGAGTTTTTAACCACAGACGATTGGATATGCAAAATTATCTTGCAAATTACATTGTTCGTTGTTGAATATTCTAACATATGTAGATGTGTGATTTTTTAGCATTAACAAAGTTCGAATTTATTTACTTTTCAGGATTAAATTCATCAAACTTTCAACACTTCAGTTCAGGTTATATAACTTGGAAAGTTTTATATAATATTTTAAAGACAGGGTTGAAGCTAGTTTTAAATAGTTGCAACTAACTTCCAAGAACATTTGATTATGGTAATGTGCGTGGGCGTCGCCAGAAATTTTTTCAGGTGGAGTTCGGCAAATTGATAAAAGTTGAATAGGAGAAACAATAACAATGAGTATTATTACCACAGTTATTAATGTCATTATACAATAATAAATATTATAAACTAATAAAAACAAATTTTATTCGAAATAATAATAATAATATAAATGTGGAGACTCGAACCACCAAACGAGTGAATACCAGCACAACTATTTTCCATTATTTATTTTGCATTTTATGTAGTTAGTATCTGAAATGCATTTTGATATTAACTTTTGCACGTCTCGTTCAAGAAAAGGCTTTAAATGATAGGGGGATTATTTTCATAAAGCTTGTTGTGTGACCTCTCACCTACAACTAATTATTAGAATTTTGAAAACTGTGGTACTATTTGTTCTTTGGATGAAATGGTAGAATATAACCTTGTTCCTGTATTTCTCACTCAATGTTTTCGATCCAATGCATTCCTACTTTGGCCCGACCCTGTGGCCGAGTGGTTAGCACATCGCGCTGCGACGCCAAGGGTCCCGGGTTCGAATCCCGGTCATCCCCATCTTCGCAAATTAGCCAAGAGGTACAAAACGCGAAGTAAAATAAACTAAATCAATCAATCAATCAATCAAAGCATTTCTACTTTGATTATTCTGTTCGAATACTAACTCAATTAACTATATTTCTGTTCTTAACAACTGAACAATAAGAGCAACAAACTTTCGGCTTTCATGTATCTTTAAATGAACGATGTTAATTTCCGGGGGGGGGGGGTCCACCGACCCGTTCGACCCCCCTCCCGACGCTCATGGTAATGTGCATTGTTCATTCAGCACATGGCATTTCAAAATATCCAGTTGGTCATCCCAACTAATATAGTTTGTTTTTTTAAAGTTTTTTTTAAAAATAAAGCAGCCATATACATTACTTAAACACTCTCAATAATGATCATAATAAGTTTGTTCGACATACTTGTCTCAAGTTTCAGCATGTTTTGAATCCTAGATTTCAAATTAGTTTATTTTGGATCAAAGAAAAAACTCACAATAGTTCTTTTCTGCCTCTTCGGTATTTTGCAAGTCTACGTTGAGTTATGATGATCTGATGTTGCAAGGTACGTACAGTGATTATGACTTATGGTTTATACCATCATGCACTTCTGAAACTTGACACAGATCATGGTTGTAGCCTGCAGTTTTGCATTGTAGTGGTGGAAAACAACGAGTGTTTCGTTTTCCATGTAAGAAAGCATATTACTTTACCCTTTTTATTAGCAGCGTGAACCTCTATCATAAGGTTCTGCTGTATTCTTGATATAAGAATCTAGGGATACTTAGCTACTATTGATTCGTACCTTTTATTTGAAAGACACATAAAATAAACTTGTGAAAAGCTAAAAAAAAATTCTAGGTTTTATAATTTCAATGACTTCTTTTAATAAATTTGAAACTTTCAGGTTTTTATGTCACAATTATACGTTCAAAACTTGAATATTGATAAGAAACGTGAAGCTCAGCAGCTCAATGCCTCATGGCAAAAATATTCAGATACTATTCGTCAGATTATTGTGCTTGAAAACTCGAAGTTGTTATGTAACAAGTAAAAGTGAGGAATCGTTGGACTCTTAATTTACATTCTCTGTATTTAAGAAGGAATAATAATAAGTGTATTTGTACAATAAATGCTCTCGTCGAAGATGAATAGTCACTATTTCTGAAGAACAATTGGTTACAAGATTCCTAAATATACAACTAGACAGAATTCCCTGCTATCAGTAAATTGTAATAACGCTGGTGGACTGATAAAAAAAATAATAATAAATAATGTACAGTGCACTAATTGCAGAAATATTGGACGTGGTGTTGCTGTACCTGCCCATTTCTGTGCTCAGCTCTAAGGAACACGAACATTAAACTATTCCTAACATATCGGTAAAATATAGAATAAAATTTTGTGAGTGTGAAGTCTTAGTCTCCCCTGACTTTCTTAACTGAATGGTCTCTTTCGGAGGTGAAGTCCTAGTTTCGCCTGGCTTGGTGAAGCCCTGGTTTCGCCTGATTTTCTGAACCGAATTGTCTCTTTTGAAGGTGAAGTTCTGATTTCGTCCGATATCTGGAACTGCATTGATTCTTCCGGAGGTGAAATCCTGCTTTCGCCGAACTTCCTGAACTAAATTGTCTCTTTCCGAGGTGAAGTCTTGGCTTCGTCTCAATTTCTGAACTGAACGGTTTTTGTATTTGATACTGCCAGGAAAATTAAGCATGTTAGGCTCAAGGATAGAAACCGCAGATGAACTGAGACATAAACTGAATCCAAATATTCTGATCTCTCTCTCTCTCTCTTTTCCTGTTGCTCCCTCTGTTTCGATCTATTTCTGCCTCTTTTATTTTTATATTCTCTCTCTAACTCTGCGAAGCTTTTCCGCTTTCCATTTTCTGTAATATACTTTGAGTTTATGTAATGTCTGCTGTCACGGGATATTCATATCGATGCATACACTAAATTTATCTTTCTACCCTGGTAGTTTCTAAGATAATGATACTTTACACAGGCTTGCTGCCTTATAGACATTACAGGAAACACTTTTCTTTAAAGCTTTGCTGATTATGACTTAGGCTATATAGATTACAATGCAGGATCTTAACGCAATCCTCATCCAAGCAACAATTTGTGACGTCACAGAATTGGAGATCTGGAGCAGCAGGCCAGCTTTAAGCCTCGAAGCTGAAAAGTCTCCTTGCCCATTAATAGGGACACAAATTTATGGTAAATAAAAACTGAGGAGAGCGGTAAATAAAATGTTAGATCAGCGGTATATACCAGCGGTGAAAAAAAAATGCACACACTTTTTCATTATGAGAGGAAACAATATACAAAAGACCTATAAATTGATAAACTACTTCATTTTTATATACTGTACACATGCACAAGTACTTAGTTGTCCAACCAAAAAGAAAACATCAACACAAAATCACTTCATTTCTAAATTGCATATCTCAAGTCATTTATTCATTGTATGTATTTAAAGGATATCCTTGCTGTCCAACAAATAAAATAATCACTTCTGCACATACACAAACACATGTTAAAAATCACATGATGATAAACAAAATTCATTCGTGACTGAACACAAATGACACCATTGTTTCCCTTGATGTACGGGAACAGACTAATCTTATCGCTGCTACAGCTAGCAAGTTCAATGAAACTGGAAGTTGAGTAGACATTCGGGGGAAGAAAGGAATGCAGCTTGACAGGGAGCGAAGTTTTCGAACTGAGATTATGTGCATGGGAAATCCCAATTTGCAGCGTCTTCCTGATGTGATCGAAGATAAAACGTTCTTCAGTTGCTAGTGGTAGGAAACTTTAGGCAAACGTTTCGTTACAAATCGACAGTTTGCGCGCGCAACCTCGATTGCCGGTTTTTGCGTGTTTTCTACTTAATTTGATGATATTTCACGGTTATTTCGCGAAAAAGCGTTCATTTCGTGGAAAAGCACACATTTCGCATTAGTTCGCGAATAAAACTCATGCATATTTCATTAAGGGGGGCTGTAGTTACTTGCAGAATGTTCAAAATTGAATCTTTTTTTTACATTTCGCTATTTCGCGCATCGCGAAAATTCAATGTCCCTACCCATTAAATATTACTGCTATTATACTCAAAGAAGACGAAGGCGGGGGTTGTATTCTTCTCTTTTAAAATGAGACCCCCCCCCCCCCTCCAGGACACACATCTGGGAATGCAAAAACGGTCTTCCCAATATCCGGATATTTCGAGATCCCTGGGCGACTTCCAGAAGACAAATTATCTTAAGTGGAATAGTTTTTTTTATTTTTATTTTAACAAAAAATCTGACCTTTATTTGAGTATACAAGCATTTGAGTGACTTGACTTCCTGCATCAAAGTTTTTTCACAGTGTTACGCGTATTTTTCATCCACTTGATATTCGAATTGAGTATTTACATGTCCATTATGAAGAGACATTCTAGACGTGATACAATAATATGTCTCCCTCCCTTTCTACACTCGTTCCGAAAACGCCTGTACTCACGGCCAGTACAATCCTCTTGGAGGTCGTGTTGTCCTGTGTTTGTCCTTATTTGTGCTGAGTTCCCCTTCACAGCGTTAGAGACAGTACAGTTTGATTCTTAAGGAATCTAAAATTGGACCAGTTTTAAAAATTGAGTGACGAAGGATTTAACGGATATTTTTATATTTTCCTTGTTAGGGTTCTGCCCTCAGTTTTGTTTTAGTTAAGAGGTTTATACCGTGTTGTGTTACGGGCAAAATTGCCCATGTGATCACATGTCCATAATACAAATATCAATCAAGAAATCAACAAACGAAGTAGATAGACGAATGACACTCTTTCAAATACCAACTATCCCATTCAAAATTATAGAAACTACAGTCCGGCGAAGGAAGACGAAACTACCGGGAAAGGATTATTCCAAACGCGAGAGGGGAAGCAGGGAGATGCACTCCCCAAAACTACCCTGTGGTATTTCGCTTGTATGTGTTAGCTTGTGTTAATTACCGCTTGCTGTGTTGTGTTTGTGATTTGTGATGGCTCTTACAATTCGCAAGAAACCGTTTCGAAGTGTAATGAAGAAAAATGGGAAGTTTTGGCCCCTTGTTGCACATTCTACATAACACCCTCGTCATACTAGAAAATGTCACAAACCATTCAGTTACTGCATTTATATTTATAATACTATATACATTAACACTATTATTAGTGAATACTATCCTGATTAATGCTGTGTACATTTGTGCTAATTAAAATATCTACTAAGGAGATCAATTTAATTGAATGATCTAAGACAAAGCTACAAGTTTTCAAACAAGTATATCTACTAATGTGACGTTTTAAATACTGTCCTGATATGTTCTGTTTGCTGATATAGTATATAGCATGGCTTTAATTTCGTTCTGAACCCTTACATAATTCGTAAACATTTCTCTATGTATTTTGGCGGCGATGTTACTGCGCTGAAACTTCATTGTTGTTTCCACAGCAGACGATTTTCAAGGAACCCGCTTCCTGCCCAAAGTGCCGTCACCCCTATTTAGCCACTGAACACGTCCGGTTGGCGCATGCGCACTTCCGTCCATGGTCTCGGCTAACAGTTTGACGATACCGTACGCGCTGACTCGCAGTGACAGGCCGCAGTTTCCGCGGTTCAATGGACATCGCTGTAGCGACATCACGTGCGGTGTTGCCACGTTCAACACACATCTTCACTCCGTTGAATAAATATCTGCATAAAATCGGTTTCGCAAAGTGAATTTTAAAAACAGCTGCAAAGAGCTTCACAATAAGACCAAGATCCTATTAGAAGGACTACTGAATACTAAGAAGAAGTTGTTCACGAAATTGATAAGAACCTTTTTTTAAAAAAAAATCTGAAAATTTATAATTGTATGTAAAATCCTCCTACCTGCACTGTATTTAAACTTCATCATGATCGGACCACAAGTTTTTTTATTATTAAAATTTCAAAGATAGCGGTCGTTTGGAAAACACCAAAAAACCGACACTTTTTTGTTTGGTTGGTTTGAGTTGGCTAAGGGGGACAAGGCCTACGGTTTAAAGTGGGATCCGAACCACTGTGCCATATGCCTCCCCAGGGTATCGAACCAGGGATCCCTTGATTACAAGGCGACGATGCTACCACTCCGCCATCGGGGAGGCCCCAGGAACTTTTTTGTTCTCACGACGAAAAAACATTGAAGGTATACTCGGGGGGAAAAAATGGTTACCATTGTTTAACGCAGAATTGAATAAGTTAAATATTGATGTAACTCGTTTCCATGTAAGTCTACTGGTTAATTTTTAATTAGAGTCCAAACTCGAGTATCCATAATTTTTAATCCGACATTATACTGATAGCGGGCCCAACTGGCGGCTGTTATACTTTTTGCTACATAGCTCTAACTGTCCACCAATCGTCTTCGAGGTGTTTTCATGGGTGTCAAGAACCTCAGTTGCGAACTACAAACTGTAGGGATAACATCGCTCTCCCGTTACCACGTTGCCAGCGTACATATGTTTTTGTCAGTTCTTTTTCATAGTTTGTTTGTACGCTGTTTGCGTGTTTTGTGTACTATGTTCCCGTGCATCTGGTACTATTGTAAAACTTTTATCAAGTAACGGCGCTGATCAATTCTCTCTCTCTCTCTCTCTCTCTCTCCCGTTTTACAGTATGTTTGGCAACATGTGGTGTATGCGACGTATTAGTGTGACGTCACAGCAGACGACGAGCTGGAACTGAGTCTAAACAAATAAAAACGTGTATTTTTTCTATTTAAATCCATTGAGTTTCTCATTGCAAAGGGTAACTTTAAGAATCGTGAGAGCAGTTACGAAACAAAAATGTGATGTGCATCGTACATTAATGTAAAGAGATTTCGGAGAATACTTCTATATATAACATATACCTTACTGATGAGATTGTAAAGAATAAATGGAGTTGGAAATCGAGTAAAGCGAACGCTCCAAAAGGAATCCGATCCGGAATCGCAGCCAATGGGCGCCGCCGGTTCAATCACCTGAGGCTGCTGGTTTCCCGTCATCCATAGCGCCAGCGTGACCGACTTGAGATCGGGTGAGCTACGGGCCGGCTTCGGCTGTGCTCGGAACTGGAATGTTTAACTTTTGTATAAAAATACATGATTTTCTTACTCCAGTTATTCTTTACCTTATTCTCTGCATGATATGTGTGATATATAGTCGTATTCTCCGAAATCTCATCTTTACATTGATGTACGATACGCATCATAACTTTGTTTCAGAACTGCTGTCACAATAATTAAAACTACCCCTTCCAATGGAAAATCCCATTGATTTGGATAGGAAGAAAACACGTTTCCCCGTTGTTTAGACTCAGTTCCAGCTCGTCGTCTGCTGTGACGTCACCACTAATATGATCCATTTGTTTCGTCTCGCCAGCAACGTTCGGGTGCCTTGCGACACGAAAATGCCCGATGTCAGTCGAAGAGAGCACAACTGATCGCTGATTCGTTGTTTCCCAACCGCCAACTCGATCCAACTCAGGCATCGTCAATATTTTTAATTAAGGATGTTGCAATTGTTATTGATCGAGACAGGTTTGAATAGTTTGGTTCAGCTCTCGTGTTCGAATAACGATTTCTTTACTGAAATTTGTGCACTGTATGCATATTCTTAATTTATGTCTACATCGACATTTATATTGATTTCATATCTAATAAAGCAATATATTAAAAACATTAATATACAGTGGCGGCGATTAGGGGGCCGTGGAGGGCAGTTGCCCCTCACTTTTTGCCACTTTTATTCTCGCACTGTGCTAAACCTTATGTATCAAGGGAAACTGTCCTTGCCCCCCATCTCCCCCAGTTTTGGAACCACTGAAAATATAATATAAGAAATAAAACACCAATGTAGGCATGCAAGTGAAGCAAAAACAGAAGTCCAACTTCAAATTATCCGGCAAGCAGTGGCGTCTCGTCCCTTGGGGCTTCCGGGGCTTAGCCGCTAAAGAAAAACGGACTTATTCACGTAATTACCAATCACCATAACGCATAACTATCACACAGTATTTTAAAAGGCGATTTCTACCCACGTAAATTCATCGTCTGTTTCAATGAATACGACAGCGCTCCTAGCGGCATTGATGTCAATTATCGCTTTCCGGGGCACGTCGCAAAGGAAGGCGTGGCCTACACCCACCTACGCTACAGTGAAGGTCACATGCTAGCAGAGAGAGAAGGGAAGAGTGCAATGGATTTAAGTGCTGATTCGGGGCTAAAGTGAGAATCATAGAACTTAAGACCTTCTGTAAACAAAAGCACGTGTACCCTAACAGTGTTGCTAACATATGAAAAAAAAATAATCCACATAGCCTACAAGGTGTAAAAACATTCCATTTGTCAACAGATGCGGAATAAGCAGTGTATCACTGATGGCCTGTTGAAAGTTATTGACTGTATGTAAAAAAGTAAAGTTAAAAATGTACATCTTGCCTGGTGGCCGACTTTCAGACTCATCACTGAAGTTCCCTGGCTCGAATCCCGGCATGGGTGTTATTTGTGAGTGTCCCTTCATCAATTTCATCTGACGATCACTCATTCTCATCGTCGGGATTAGCCAAAAGTGGACGAAAAGCAACGCTAAATTTAAAAAAATCAAATACAAAATTTACATCTTATCCCCCAGGAGTAAAACGGTTCCGTACCAAAGGATTAATGTTCTCTCAAATTTTACTAAAAGAAACCTTGCTAGAAGAATGTGACACATTGAGATAAATTACGTTTTGAAACCGGGGTCTCTTCATTAAATTTATTTGATGTTTGAAAGTGTTATGATTTATTATTAATTAGATAAAAATAATGGAAATAACTCATTTGGTTTGATTCATTTGCTTTATTTTACTTCCCCTCTTGTGCCACTTATGGCTGATTTGCGAAGATGGGGATGAATGATGATGATATGATGAAATCGATGAATGGAAATTCACAAACACCCATGCCGAGGCCATGATTCGAACCCGGTACCCGTGGCGTCGTAGCGCGATGTGCTAACCACTCCGTCACGGGGGCGGTTAACTAATTTGGAATTCAAATATCACCTGTCCCTCATCGTCTCGTAACTAATGACAAATGTGTGTGTCACAACGTGGTCGATCTACACCTCAATGTCACACATTATAGTATCCTCCAGAGTGTACTTCAACATCTCTAAAGTTTCTTCATCCAAAAACACACTCGTATGTCCTTTTCATCCCGTTCAAAAATGCTGTATTATGCAGCAAAGACACCAAGGGAAACTAAAACGGCAACTTAGAGAAGCATAAAAGTGGGGAAAGAAGACTGTAGAATACAGAAATATTTTGAGGCAGTCATATTTTATTGTACGCTACATATAAAATAAAATGCATATTTGGGGGTGAATTTTTTAATATTGTCACATTTTTCTTCTCTCTTGTTGTGAGGTGTTCATTTTAAATCAACCTCTCTCACCCTACGGCCTGCCCTCCTTCACCTGCAAAAGTATTCCGGATTGTGAGGATGTCACCATCCGGATGCATGGACGTACGCAGGATTTTTTCCAGGGAGGGGCAAGGAAGGTATTTTTTCCAGGGGGGGCCAACATGGCATATTTTCCCCAATAATAGTGTTCATCCCTCAGAAAACATTGCTTAAATTTGAATTTATCATGTTCGTGCAATAATTAACACACATTATTGTGGCTAAAATTAAATTATATGTGTGAAATATGTAATTTTTGGTTGACTTTCGTTTTCCAGGGGGGGCATGGCCCTCCCTTGCCCCCCTTCTGGACGCCCATGTCCGGATGGTGAACACCTCTGGATTATAGATCGACTCCTGCGTCCCACCCCCTCCCCCATCCGCGGAGGATTGTCACTAACAATGTGAAATCACACTATCATATGCCGACGTTCGACATACCACTTCCGTTTCTGTACTTGACTTCTGCCCGGTTCGCTCAACGCGCGTTAAATTTTAAAGAAGCGTTAAATCAAGTTAACGCTACATTAGCACATTGAGGCATTTCTCCAACCTTCGTTAAGGCTAACAGACCTCTAATGTCGTCGTTAATCTAAAGGCACTCTTTTGCTTCATTAAAGTGCTTAACAGCGCGTTATGTTGTGTCGGAAATGAAATGGCGAAATTGCGTATGCCTGCTGTTGTGTTGAAAGGTTATCCCAAACCGATTTGAACACATTATTTGTATACCATCGCAAAACATACACTAGTTCGATTTCTTTCTACAGCAAAAATAATTTTCCCCATTTCGTATTTCATATTATAAATTCGTACTGCAAATCAGAAATCACATGTAAGTTAAATGAGAAATATTGTATCAATGTACTTTTTAAAGTTTTGTTAATAATGGCATCGTGATCATCACACATTATTCAAATTTTATTAATTTTGCCTGTCGAGCCAAAAATATATGCTTATAGTTAATTATACGAACTTGATGTTTTTAAAATGCATATTGGGCTTCCACCCTCAATGCACTGTAACCATAAACACAAAATATCGCATGACTTTTTAAAATAATGTAACCACCTTTTACATATTTCAATTTGTATAAGGTGAAGTTATTCACCAAAATATTCGGTGTCGTCGTCCACGCCGTTTTCCAGTGAATCACATAGAAACTGGAGAAAGTCGTGGTTTCTTGTGTTTATGCTTATGTCTGCTTCTAACTACCATTCCAATTTTATGTTGCTTTTTATACTGAAAAATGTCAGAAAACGTAAGAGATAAAATTAAAATGAAGCAACTGTCCTAGAAATAGGCAATACACTTCCTATACTCTCATTTAATGTAAAATAAATTTGTGACATTACACAATGTAGCCTGCAATATTTCAAAGTAGTAGGGAATTGTTCTTTCGAACTTTTCAAATTATTATCCACCTACTCCAATTAACATAATGGAAAAAAATGATTTTGCAGTGACGAGAATGCTCGACACAAATGTTCATCATTCTATATTCTGAATCACAAGCGGATAGGGACAGCTGTAGCAAACTGGAGATGCTAAAAGCACCAAACCTGACCTGCCTAACCTAACCAAGTACAGAAATAAAGAAAACCTGCCTAACCTATTTACTTATTTAGCTCGTAGCTGTACGTAAGTACTGTAGAATAAAACATGTTGTTTAATATAACGTGAGTCTTAATATAATCACCAAATCAAAACAATTATTATGCAGTATATTGAAAATGGGCTGACATATAATGGTGCAAATGGAAATTAAATCGTATTCATAACAAACTGAAAGAGCACTTAAAAATTGAAAGAAATAATCATCCGTTACATGTACAAGGTACATTTACGAACGACTACCATCTCATCACGTAATATAGATTACATATGTTGTTTCATTAAGGAAAAAAGCTTGAGGTCCTAAGCAGTTTCAGGTCTTAATTTTGGGTGATAGCCATGGTCGTGGTATTGCTTCTAAGTTGGGCGAGAAGTGTAGTGAATACAATGTATCTGGATTTACTAAACCTGGCGCCCCATTGACAGAAGTTGTTAAATCATTACCTGACATGTGCAAGGACTATGGAAAAAACGACCATGTGATCATAATGGGTGGTTCCAATGATATATCAAGAAATGAAGGAAAATTGGTAATCTCAGTACTTAAAAACTGCCTTGAAACAACAAAACATACCAACGTCGTCATTACTGCCATTCCACACAGATACGACCTAATACCAACTTCCTGTGTAAATTTAGAAATTAACAGTGTGAACTCTAAAATTTACAAAGTGTGTAAATCCTCTCCCACAGCAAAAATGCTAAGCGTTAGTGAAATTGGAAGAGATGGCCACACAAACCATGGCCAACATCTGAACGGAAAAGGGAAAACACTTCTGTGTGATAATCTCTATGTACTATTTACTAATACACCACCCTCGCAGAAATCAGTGTACCCTCTTAAAGAAAAACCAGAAAGTGAAGTGTGTGAAGTGCAGTGTGATACTAACCTCGTAACTCCAAACAAAAATGATGATACGGTAAAAGGTGAAGAAAAAATTAGTGTCAGTGTCACGGACAGGCCTCTGAAAAGGAATATAAAAAAACCAATCAAACTAAGGGACTCTTTTTTATGGTAAGTGAGAGTCGGGTGGTGGACAATCCAATTCATAATTATGATACGAGATTAATCCACGAAAATATTCAAACACGATTATTACGGCAAGCCAAGTTAGGGATACCACCTTGTAATGGAAATGATATCTTACTACTGCATCTGAACATTAGATCCATTAGAAATAAATTAGATGAACTAGAAATATTAATGGGGGGAATAAATAACTGTATTTTAAGCATAAACGAACACTGGCTACGGGATGAAGAATTGCAAATATATGTACCTCCAGGTTTCAGGTTAATTACTGGCTATTGCAGATCAAATATGAATCATGGTGGTGTATCACTATATATCAGCGACAACCTAGATACCAGCTTTAAAATCTTAGATGTTAGTCAGTTTTGCATAGAATGGTGTTTTGAAGTGGCTGCTATGTCACTGCCAAATTTAAGAACAATTGTTATCTCAGTGTACAGAGCACCTGAAAGTAATGTAGAATTTTTTATCGAGTGTGTGCAAAATATTATTTCGTACCTAGACAAAAACTTTAACAAACATAAAATAATTATTCTTGGAGACATCAATTTTGACATTCGAAACAGTACCCCTAAGCAAATACATCTTCTAAATATTTTAAAATCTTTCAACTATTACTGCGCAAACAATAGGCCAACAAGACTAGACTCTTGTCTAGATAACATTTTAACAAACCTAGATAAATACTGCTATGAGATAGGGATATTCAATACATTTTATTTAACGGACCACAAAGGCTTATGGTTAAAATTGAACAATAATATACCTCTGAATACTATACATAAACAAATTAAATCTGTTAGACTAATTAATGATAACAGGCTGAATATACTAAGAAACAAATTAAAAGACGTTGATTGGATTCATTTAATTTTCTCAAATGCAAATGTCGATGCATTATTTGAGAAATTTATGAGCACCATCTCTGATATATGTAACGACTGCTGTCCTAGAGTCCAAAAAAAGGAGAAACCAATTAAAGCTAAACGCGAACAAAGACACTTAGGTCAATGGTATAATCCACACTTGAGTAAATTAAAAATCTTGCTTATGATGTATTATAATGGATTTAAAAATGGTAACGCAGATAAGAACAGATATATCAAATTAAGAAATATTTACAGATCAGAAATTAGAAAAGCTAAATGCACAGCAAATGATAAATTTATTAATAACTCCAATAATAAATGCATAGCAGCTTGGAATGTCATTAAGGCATAATTAGGCAGAGGGAAACCCAGAAGAAAAGAAAATGTTCCGATTACTCCAAGCGAATTTAATGATTTCTTTGTCAGGGTAGGTAACAAATTGGATACAAACCACAATTCTATGAATCAATTTGATTATGAATATAATAATCTCATGTCACAAAACATCGGTAACATTTTGACTGACTTCCGGTGGCATGAGACCCAACCTGCTGATATTTTAAAAGCAGCACAAAAACTAAATAATTCAAAATCGGAAGACTTTTATGGAATGTCGAACTTTATTTTAAAAAGAATCATTGATATTCTACAGTACCCACTTTGCATTCTCATAAACTGGATGATGTATTGTGGGCACTTTCCTTCCTGCCTCAAGCTCTCGGTTGTCATACCCGTGTATAAAAAGGGTGATAAATCGAGCCCCGACAATTACCGTCCTATATCACTTGTTCCCATTGTCTCAAAAATTATAGAACACTGTTTATATAATCAACTCGATAGCTATTTCACAAATAATAATTTATATACAAGTGCACAATATGGTTTCAGAGCCCATTTATCCACTGTGAAAGCGAATGAAACCATTGTTTCCACAGTGTTAGACGCATTTGAATCCAAACTTTCTGTAAGTGCAACACTTATCGACCTGAGTAAAGCCTTTGACTCTGTTTCCCATCAAATATTAATAAAAAAATTACACTTCTATGGCATCAAAGAAACTGAACTTGCTCTAATAAAATCCTACTTATCAAATAGACAACAAATGGTCACTGTAGACAACATAAAATCAGAATTCTTAAATATAAAAAATGGAGTTCCACAAGGTTCTGTCCTCGGCCCATTGTTGTTCAATATTTATATAAATGACTTACCTAATATTATTCCTCATAAGACTGTTTTATATGCAGATGATACCACATTCCTTACGGTGGGCAGTGACAAATTTACAGTTGAGAAGCTTGATAAGGAAATAGAGGAAAGGTCCACTTTTTGGTTTGAAACAAATCAACTTACAATTAATGAAAATAAAACAGAGAAAATATTTTTTACATTAGGAAATGGCCATGAATGGACTTCTGTAAAACTTCTTGGTTTACACTTAGACTCCAAATTATCTTGGGAGTCGCAAACAAATCACCTATGTTCCAAACTTGCCAGGGTGGTATTTCTACTTAAAAAGCTTAGAACATGCATTAGCAAGGACTTGTTGCTGCAATCATATTATGCATATTTTCATAGCCTTCTGACTTATGGAATTCTCTTGTGGGGAAACTCATCTGGTGCTGGGGATGTATTTATCTGGCAGAAAAAAGCTTTACGAAGCATGGCAGGAGTCTTTGATCAGTCTGTTTCCTGTAAAAATCTCTTTAAAGAACTAAAGATAATGACTGTGCCAAGCTCATATATATTTACCTGTCTAGTGTATACAAAAGAAAATGTACATAATTATAACGCAAGACACACTGTCCACAGACACAATACAAGATTCTGTTACAAGCTCGACACACCATCAATCAGATTAAGTAAAACACAAAATAGTTACAAGTATTTAGAAATTAAGTTATACAACATGTTACCAGAAGCTGCTCACAGTGTCTCTCTTAAAAAATTTTAAAGTGTACTTCAACCCTGGTTAAAAGAAAAGGTATTCTACAATCTAGAAGAATTCGAAATCCATCCCAAAAATGATTTAACATTCTAGAATGTATTGTATTGTTTATTTCCTGTTTTATGAATTATTGTTATGTATATTGCCACTGCCATATTTATATTATTTCATCGTCACTAATATTATAATTGTCTTATGTCTATGTACTCTTACTTTATATATGCATATACTCTCATATTAGTATCTATAACATATTGGAGTTCCATGTAATCCCTCTCTCTATATATAATTATATATTTACATATATACAATAACAAATATGTAACCAATAACTGACGACATCTATTGCATTGTACAATGTCTAACGATGAATAAATATATTGTATTGTATTGTATTATAGTTTCGTGCATGGACATTGTAACATTTTGACATTGTGCAGTGACATAAAACACACTACCATGCATTCGGAAATTATTCCTTGTACATACGTACAGTGGGAACCATGAGTATTACCGTGTAAATTGTCCACCACCGTGTTCGTGCACTTTATTTGTCCCAATAAGAGCTTCAAGAATTAAACGAAAACTCAAAAACAAGCTGTTGACAACTTCTGCACCAACATACATAAAAATCCATCGCTTAAAAACACATAGGATTTAAGAGAAAATTAATGAAAATAGCCATGGACAATTTGCACGGTAATTCTCATGGATCCCACTGTACAAGTGGTAATGATATTGTCTGAGTGCACTTGTTTTTTTTTTGTTTTCTTTACCAGTTACGATAAATTTAATGTAAAATATCATGTTAATCAACCGTTCCATGTACAAGGTACATTTTCTGAATGACTACAATTTCATCACATAATGAATAACCGAACATATTGTAAAGAACCGTACTACACATGTATGTTTCATTAAGGAAAAAAGCTTCAGGTCCTAAGCAGTTTAAAGGTGTTGTCGTTTCGTGCATGGAAATTGTAAGAGTATACATATTTGTTTGAAAAACACACTAACATCCATTCTGAAATTTTTCCTTGTACATACGTACAAGTGGTAATGGTACTGTCTAACAGTGCACTTGGTTTTTTGTTGTTTTTTTTTACCAGTTATGATAAATCAAATGTAAAATATCATATTAATCAACCGTTCCATGTACAGTGTCTCTCAAAAGTTTTAGGACAACGACATTTTAAACTAGGCAACCCAATTTACACAAGGTGTTGGTGGGTTGCGTGTAGAGTTAGGCTCAATTTCAGGGTTGCCACATGCACAATAAATATTTATAAAATACGCGAAAGAAATAAAAACCAGTATTAGTGTATAAAAAGTATTAAAAATATCAATATTATATCGCAAGTGACAAAATTCTTTCTGAAAGAAAAATAATAGGTTTTCTAGCATTTCATCGCTGATGAGTCTACAGAAAGGAGAAGAGATGAGACAAAACGAGAGGTGACAAATGACAGGAGAAAGAGAAAGCGAGAGGAGAGAAGAAAGAGAGGATAGACGAGGAGAGGAGATGTAGTGAGGAGAATGGAAAAATATTCTAGGAGAGATGAGGAAAATGGAGCAAAGGAGAGAAAAGAGAAGGAAAACGAGATGAGAGAAGAGTGGAGAGTAGAGTAAAGGAGAGAAAAAGAGAAGAACGAAAAGAAGAGGAGAAAAGTGCGTGGAGTCGGAAATCTAAGACAGGAAAGGAGATACGAGGAGTGGAGATGAGTGGGATGGAGATAAGATGCGAGAAAAGTAGGGAAGGCGATATGAGATAAAAGCAGAGCAGAAGGAGGGGAGAGAAGAAGGAGAAGAGAAGAACAGAAGGGACTGAAGAGAAGAGGTAGTTGCAGAAAATATCGTCTCAGCGTCAAGAATTGATGCATTGGTCAAATTATCGACATGAAACATTCAATAACATTTTGAAATGTATTGGAGAATGTATTAAATCGGTGCGAAATGCCTTTTGACTTAGTTCAGAGCAAGGTAAAATCTTCCATGTAAGATCTTTGATTTTACCTGCGATTATACCACTAAAAACATGAATGTAATTTTCATATTTATAAGAATTATCCAATTTTTGTCCAATTCTCGGTTCGTTGAAATGAATATTTCCCCTCCCCCCATCGTTAATTCCAAACTGAATCATTCCGTTTCACACGGGGTGAACAATGAATACAATGGGATAGGTCTAAAACTTACGAAAATTTTCCGCCACCGGAAGGGTTTGAACCTACGACCATCAGATTGACAGTCCTGAACGTTAAACACTACACTACAAGCTTTCGCTCCTGAAAGTAAGTAGAAGGAGCTGACCAATGTGAAATGTAGATGCAACTCTCCTCCTACATGTAATGTGCAAACAATACTTGTTCGTAACAAAGAAAACGAAGGTAGTACGACTCGGAGGAAACATTTAATGGAGAATTGCACATGATGAGAACTTTTCATTCGATATTTGCGGAGGTATCCTTGCATTGAACTCGAGTGGGAAAAGGGGTAAAATTAGTATGTCCTGAATTGCCACAAATATAAATAGTTATTTCATTAATATTTGTCAATGTCTTTGAAGCAGTACACAATTGTCGTTAAAGTATTATAATTCACGATCTTATACATGAAAATATCCCTTTGAACGTGTGTCAATTCATTTATTTGTTTATTTTTTATAAATTCCATTTGCAGAACAATGTAGCTGCTATACACTGCTATTACAATTAATGTTACCATGCTCTTGTTTGTAATAAAAGGAGAATTAAAAAAAGAACACCTCCTAAGGAGGATCGAACCTGGGACCACAATCGATGCTTTCAAGAACTCTAACCACTACATCACGCCCTTACTTTCGATTGAAACAACAATTTTTAAGTATTCTGTCTCTCCAATATTGTAAATGAAGTTGGGTATACATGTGGTTGAACTTTTACTTTAATTTTGGATTGCTTTCTTGTAGTATAGCAGATATCTTCGAGAAATAATTTTCGAAGTGATGAAGAAAAACGAGAATATTGGTAGTTGTGAAAATGCGAGTTATTTCTTCTAACTTATTATTGTGATTAGACATTATTAATGAAAAATATCTAGAGGCTTGAACATTGCAGGACGATGTTCTTTTCCTGTGATACTGCAACAGACGATATGCTTGTTTACTGACGCAAGTCTGGTGTTCAGAACAGTCTTATGAAATGTATTTGCTGTTGCGTAAGGTAACACGAAATAATTACACCGTTTGCGAACTACCAAATCTGCGCAACGTTAGACGTAAACAGGCGGAAAATTTTATTCTTCACACTTGACAGTATTAGTCAAGAGAGACTGGTGGGACACTGTGTTAAGGTGCTGGAGTAAATATTGTAAACGTTATCCTGCAAAAAGAAGTTCAATACTCTGATATAGCTCTGTACTTCTAGAATTACTCTATACACATGCATTTGAAAATTAACTCTGAATTTATTTCTTCGTTGTTAGTATATCTAAGCTTGTGAATATATTTTATTTGTAATTTTGTAACGGTTACATGAACATCTAGGAATTAGTTCCTTATAATAACCTCAGGTTGACCAAGTTGCCAATACAAACAAATGGAATACAGATTGTCTTCGAGCTTACATTGTTAAAAAGGAGCGGGTACGCGTATTACTATCCCAATACTTATTCAATAAGGTTTCTTGGTTGTCAGAAATTATCACTTAAACTATTGCATGTTGAGCTAGTGCCCACCTAGCCGCCTCTGATGAAATCTATCATTCTTCAGATTCTCTTTAAAATTCGACTCTGGTCACTCGTAGCTTGCTGGGTGCATCGACGGACAAGGTTTTGCGATAAGAAGCGGCCTTGAATAGCGTGAGTGAGTCACTTTGAACGCGAGCAAGCTACGCTACCAAAGTTGTCTGCCTTTGAAAACCAAGTCATTTTTTTTCACCGTTTCCGAACGCGATTGATATTGTAGAAATATATATTCTCACAAAAGAGCAAGAAAGAAAATTAGACCAATGTTCTCCCGTCGTTTAAACCTATCTGAGCATAAGGTGGATGTAAATAATAAATTTAATACAAAGATTCTCCAAAATTTCTCTCCCACTGTCTACGTCACTAACGTCAGGCCAGTATCCAGGGGGGGGGGGCATGGGGGCCATGCCCCCCTCGAACTCTGAAATATTTAAATGTGAACCTATCAACAACTACGAAAATAACATCGTCGATTTTAGAAATGTGTAAACATTTCAATTTAGTTCTTACATAAATGAGTCTGTTTCTTGCGCAAAAGTCTTCAGGCTGCATATTGGATGGTTTTAGTTTTATAATGCAATGCTAGCAGACGTCCGATTCACCGATTTAGTCAGGACAGTGCGCTACTTTCAATCCCTGACCCGACTTTTTCGAACTGCAATCGTGATGCGAGAATGTCTCTTTGTTATTGTTGTTTTCTTAACTCACAATTAGACATGTTCTTTATTGTAATAATAATTCCTAGTACGCAACATTTAATTTATAAATATTGTAGAGATTCATAAGAAAAAAATTTGAAAGTTTTCAGTACGTAATATGCACCTGCAATTTCGAGTGAAAATGTGTCAGCTCTTTTCTCTGTGTCTGTTAAGGCTCGTGAACAATAGGCACATGGATGTAAATTTCCTTCGTCATCAGGCTGTAACAAGGCTCCTTGTTGGTGCTGGAACTCCACAAAATCGTTGTTGGTCTCTTTTGGATTCTGACACTCATCGACGCTGCATGGATAACTAGTCCGATTACTCTACAACACTATACACTGCTGAACTACGACGATGGAACACGGAGTTACCGCTGCCTAGCATGCTGCAAGGCGCAAGGGATCGCTTGGCTTGGTGAACTGAGGGTCGCTGGATAGAACCTTGGAACTGTCACGATTCGGTCTGCGAGAAGCATTAGGACAAGACAACACACACATCTACCAGGTATGAACAAGCGTGAATAACCTTTTACACCAACTTTCCATATCTCTACCCTCCTACGGAGCAGGTTCAGCCATCAAACATTATTAAGCTCTACCTAAATGTTTAAATGAAACTTCCCTGTGACCTCAGAGCCCAGGTAAAACGGGCTTACAACATGGCTTACAAACCTCGTCATGTTAATAGTCTCCATATCTCTACAATATATTATTTTCTAAACATAGAATTATCATGACTTTTGAATCGCGCTCGCACTATTTGAACTATTTTGTAATATCTGTCTCTCTCTCTCTCTCATATATATATATACACACACACACACACACACACACCCACCCCCGTTTGTGAGATGTAGATCCGAGGAAAATCAACTTTTCACAGGCGTTCCGAGGTACCTCTCCGATTGCAATCTGACATGTCTTAAATGATAGTTTTTGATGTGGTTTACTAGAAAAAATCTGACTTTGGCGTGTCAGGCTTATTTTAAACCCCAAAAATAGAAATTTAGAACCGAGGTATTTTACAAACCTAAAATCTGCATTCAGAGGAAAAATTTGAATTGTGTATAGAATGTGTATGGGGTTTGTTACACCTACTTTAAGAGGTAATTCTTGCGTGTATGGAATTTCGAGGTAAAATTTGAATTTTCAAATTGTTTATGGAACTTCGAGGAAAATTTCAAATTATTGTCGTTGTGTATGCACATCGAGGTATTCACCTGTGTATCGACTTCCGAGGAATTTCCATTTGTACATATGGCAATACAAGAAACTGTGTATTACTGGCTCCAGAGGAGAGGAAGGGCGTTGAACCCCCCCCCCCTTCCCCACCCGTTTGAAGACTTCTTTATGATAAGGTATTCATGTTTTCAGGATTCCAACACAGAAACCTAAAAACTCGGGAGAATCTGGAATTTCAAGCAATTTGAATAAATTACAAATCTCGTGCAAATATCCTGAAAAATCTTCTAATTGATAAATGTAATACCATTTGAGCGCATCAGAGGCACTAGAATATGATTCTTCCTACGACTAATAAGTAATATTCATTACAATTAATAAGCATTAATAATTTCAACTGCAATAACTTACTTTACACAAGCTACTTTGAGGACATAGACTTTAGTTTCTCATTACACATTATTTAACATCGTGAACATTTGTAAAATTCTGTTTGTCAAAAACTGAAATCATATAGAGTTTTTCTATATGATTTGTTTGACATTTTATTTTTTGAACTGTAATACAGTTAGAACAGATGTTTTATTTCAATAAATTTTTCTACCTTTGTCTTTAATTAAATGCAAATATATGTCGCTTTATAATTTGTTTCTTGAGTCGTATGAGAAAGTAATAATTAGGGATGATCCGATGTAAGTTTATGCTACTATCAGTAAACCATAAAATTTACTGATTTTGATAAACAAATAAATTTACTGATATTGATAACCAATATTATAGTGATCCAATGTAAAATTGCAAACTTTCCTTGAAGAACATGAGCAGTTCATACACCTCTTAGTTATTGTGTATAACCAGGTGACCCCAATGGGTTTTGTCTTTGAAAAGGAAACAGGTATTTAGAATTTTTTCCAAAGGTACGGCACATGAAAATATTAACAAATATTTTAATTTTGCACTAAATTACTGGTCATTGATAAATGTGTATGACTGATAAAATTATCTGTAATTTTCGTGATAAACGGATATGCCTATATTGGGCCTCCCCTATGGCGCAGTGGTCCCGTTTTCGATTCCCGGTGGAGGCACATAGTGGTTCGGATTCCACTTTAAACTGTAGGTCTAGTCTCGATTAGCCTTACTGTACATAAAGTGGACTTAAAACACCAAGTCAAGCAATCAAACGGGTATACCTATATCAGCAATACTGATAGGATACTAATTAATCTGCAACACTCTTAATGTTAGTAATGTAAGATGAGGTGAGGGTATTATGGTTGTAAGGCAAAATGTAAAGGGCTTTATAACATGAATTTACAATATTAATGAACAATGTATCAGGCATTCTGAAAAAAAAAAGTTTCTGAAAACTAGGGGAAATATCACGGAAAATGGAGTTGAAATTTATGTGGGAACCTTCATACACTCCTATAACTTCATACCGAGGTACTTTTTTTGTGTTTGACAATACGAGGAATGTTCGTCATATTTGTGTATGTTCAAGCTATTTCTAATATAGTCGTGAATGCATATTGAGGTATTCATGTGTGTAGAACTTCCGAGGAGAATTTATACACTCGCATAACTTCATACAGAGGTACTTTTTGTGTTTGACAATACGAGGAATGTTTGTCATATCTGTGTATGTTCAAGCTATTACTAATATGGGCGTGAATGCATATTGAGGTATTCATGTGTGTAGAACTTCCGAGGAAAATTCATACACTCGCATAACTTCATACAGAGGTACTTTTTGTGTTTAACAATACGAGGAATGTTTGTCATATCTGTGTATGTTCAAGCTATTACTAATATGGGAGTGAATGCATATTGAGGTATTCATGTGTGTAGAACTTCCGAGGAAAATTCATACACTCGCATAACTTCATACAGAGGTACTTTTTGTGTTTAACAATACGAGGAATGTTTGTCATATCTGTGTATGTTTAAGGAATTACTACTATGGGCGTGAATGCATGGTGAGGTATTCACGTGGTGTATCAACTTCCGAGGAAAATTCATACACTCGCATAACTTCATACCTAGGAACTCTTTGTGTTTGACAATACGAGGAATGCTTGTCATATCTGTGTATGTTCAAGCTATTACTAATATGGGCGTGAATGCATATTAAGGTATTAGTGTGTGTAGACTTCTGAGGAAAATTTATACACTCGTATAACTTCATATCGAGGTACTATTTGTGTTTGACAATACGAGGAATATTTATTAGTTTAAGCGATTACTAATGTGTGCGTGAATTCATGGTGAAGGTGAACTAGTTTGATGGGAATGCTACAACAAAACTGAAATTGTCTCATTATGTGGTGAAAAGACTTAACTACTGATGTGGGATACTATAACAATTGGAGAAAATATGTTTGGTTCGGTATATTTTGCTTCACATTTCTGTCACTTTTGGCAAATTAGAAAGATGAAGATGAATAACAATATGATGAAATTGATGACCAGATGTTCATAAAGGATATCCATGCCGTGATTCCAATCCGGAATCCCTGGCGTAGTAGCACGCTGATTATTTGATCATGTAGAATCTATAGGTCTAAGAAGCAAAGACAAACTTCCAAATTTCATTACCCCCATGTGAACTGGGGATTACATTGTATACATGGGAAGAAGTGCATAATTTTCTGCACAAATACAAGTTGTCGTTTTTCTAGGTTTCCCGCAAATATATATGTAGTCACTGGCGTACACAAGGTTTTTTTCGGTAGGGGCTGGAATTTTGCAGGTATATACCACATAGCTGATTTCTAGGGGGCGCGGCATTCGCAATATATTTTGTATTTTTAGAAGTTTCCATTCTCAAAACTGGCAATCGGGACGCATTTTAATGGATGTGTGCATTTACCACATTGTTTTTACAGAGTTCTCTACTACTTTCATTTAAAAATGTTGATTTTCTAAAACTTTTGGAAGGGTCTGTAGCTCCATCAGCCTCCCTGTGTACGCCAGTGTATGCAGTATCTCATTTAGTATAAACATCCTGCGAACTGTTTTATTAAGTGTGATACACATAGTTTATTGGAATGTACACGGATACTATTAATAATATTTTGTAAATTCTGCAGCACAATTAAAGCAAATATGCACATTTATCTATTCTTTCTTCTGACCGTCCGTCCTTACTGAAACAATATTTAACCAACAACAGCGCTTTTTCAACATTTGGCAGCCCGATATTGGTTCTTCTACCTGTGAAGAAGATGGTGAGTCACACGCCTCCTGTTTCTCCGAAGGCAACGTCACTCTGATGGACATACCAAGTTTTCCTTCTGATCAACCTTTGATGTTAGCCCTACGCAGAAGTTGGGGAGTGCCAGAAGTATGTATCAGAACAATCAATCTTCTTGAGAGCGGCTTTATTTTACACCAACCGTTTTTAAATCTCCACGAAAACCTTACCCCACACATCTGACGCGAGATTTGCCATTTGAGTTTGTGGTTTGTGTCTTCTCCCAAGTTCATATTGAAACTGCATGTACGCTTCTTTGGCATGCTTATGCACTCTCTACAAATAACGGAACACACGCAAAACAATACAACTTTTTTTTTTAGCATGAAATGTCTCAACTTATACTTGGTTTTCAAGCTAACCCCTAGACTTTTCTAAAAGGGTACAAATAGTGTTCTAAAATAATATCGAAGGGACGACCGGGACACGCCTCTCAAACGGGACTGTCTCGGTCAAAACGGGACGTACGGTCACACTATATAAATGACAACATAACTAAGGACCTAATGAGTGAACTGTTAGAAGGCACTCCAATATCAACATTTCCAGTTCTAGTATTTGCCTCGACTGTATGTAATCACTGGCTTAGGGCGAGGGGGGATGTTTGAAGAGGCTACAGTCCACTCCGAAATTTTAAGAAAACCAACATTTTCAAATAAAGGCAGTGAAGAACTGGAGAATGGGGGACCAGAGTGAGTGTTAAATGTGCTGACGTGTCCATAATTTAAATAAACCAACCAAGTAAGTTCCGGCCTGCATGAGTCTACCTTTGTAAGTGTAACTCATAATTCATCTTCGTCGTCGCCAATAGTGGCTGAAAAGCGATGTAAATATTAAAGAATGCAAACATAAATTCTAGCTCTACGCTGTTGCAATTCTGACCACCTCTCTTACATAAATCAATTTTGTATTCTTTTTCTCCATGTCGATGCTTCTCAACACCGATATCTGGTTAGTAAAGGTAGAATGAGAATGAGACAACGAGAGGCCGTCTTTCCAGATGTTCCCAGCTTTGGCTGCAAATCATCGCTTCTCCCATCTGGCTAGAACTCGAGAAAGACCAAACTGTTAAAATTCAAATTTGGAGGCAGTACGGGAGATACAACTTTCATTATTGTAATGGTTGTTTCTACATATTTTATTTTTTGAGGACACATTCGAGGGTGGTCAGGCACCATTGGCGCCCCCCGTGCGCAAGACTATGCCCTCACATATCAATTTTCATTTGCTTCATGTGTAGAAGAAAGTATTGACGGTAACCAAAATTAGCAATGTTGTTTGAAAGTTTGTTAATATCGGGTGTGTTGTAGAAGAAAAGAAAGCATTATTTACACTGTTACTCTTCCTTCTACTCGTATTGTGTTTCGTTTGTTAACTGGGACCTCCCCGTTGGTGTAGTGGTAACGTCGTTGCATTCTAATCAAGGGGTCGCGGGTTCGATAGCCGATGAAGGCAAAGGAATATAGTGTTTCGGGTTTAAACTGTAGGTCTAGTCCCGATTAGCCATACTGTGCATAATGTGTACTTAAAAGACAAATTCAATCAATGAATCGTTTGTTTACTGAACGGTGCTATTCGAATATGAGCAAAGCGCTTTCGTTACTTACGAAAAATGCTTCTACTTTAACAGAATTATAATCGAAACGTTTTATATCTTTCAGCTATGATTGCTTGGAAAAGTTAAAGGACGTTAGGATTGTAAAATCTCGTGGGCTCATTATCTTAGCACCAAAAATTCTGGGTAAAACAGTAAACATGCCATTTTGGTGGCAGAAGTACTCACTGCATCTACGCACAGTATCCGCAGTTTTTAAAAAAACAATGTCATCTATTTGCGTTGGTAATACATCAAAAGGTGAAGAAAAGCAAATGCTGTTATTCACTTTGTTGATGTCTGGTTAAGTCCTGTCTCGTTGTTGTTAACTTTATCGAAAGAGATTTTTTTTTACTCTGCAAAAGATAAATCGTAATTTTGTTACGCCTTGCATGTATCCTGCAGCTAAATATTGACAACAGTAAAAACGCAACAAAACCAGTGTAACAAAGGGCTTTGGCCACGTGTGTACAAATGAACGTTCCTTTCAACGAAACTCGCACGACTCCACCGCTATCTTTTACTGCCGCCTAAGAGTCTGGACTCTGGAGTTGTTTCGCCCAGACATGTGTACTGGATCTACGAGTTCTTTGAGAGCTCGAGTTTCGGGTTCACTTCCAAGTGAACAAGAGTAATGTATACACCCAAGCATCAGTGGCGTTGGGAACGCAAGTTCGCTGCACAATTAACGTGAACTGCAAAGAAAGATGGGGAAATAGTCTGACTGTTGTCCACTATCGCAAGTCACGTAGTGGTAACGGTATCACATGTAACGATGCGGCGGTCCGGCGTTCGAGCCTCAGTGGTTCAGTTTCCACTGGATGATATTCATTGCGCGAAATCACACCCACCGTCATGGCCACGATTTCGGCAAACGTTTCGGGGTGTTTTTTTAACACACTTGATAGGCATTGCGCCTACAGTATTTGTGGCAGTGACTGAAGGTACGCATATAACGATTACATTCTAAATGCAGTTCTTCTTCATTTTGTTTTAGTCTCGTAAAAATTACCAGACTATCTATCAGACTATCTAAAAAGATGTGCTTCGATCACGGCCAATTTGAAGATGATGTGATCAGCACTACGTTCCTGCCGCCTTTACACCCCAGAGTTTTACTTCTAGTTACCCAACATTTATTTGAGGCTGGATGAGCTCCAGTCGCTTTACGCGGGGACAACGGCGGAAACATTTCGACCTTAGATCATCCAAGGGACTCCCGTGTGGCAGCCAGGCGCCCTACTGACTAGATTACATTATATTGTGTATAACCATTATTTATTTGGAATCAGCCCCTCCCCCCGCGCCCTTAATTAAAATGATATATTGTTAGCACTAGCTTACCCGGGGGTGGGGGGGGTTCCAGGCCAACCACGTCTTGTTTGTCAAATTCTCAAATGTGGATATTTGTATTTAAAAAATGAAAATAAATTAAAATACGTTGCAATGCTCCCTACCAATATTTCTGAATTACCTTTGCTCATACAATGATGAAGGTAACTTACATAGGAGGAAAATTCACGCTGTGGGCCTATCAGTATGTTCCGCCATGAAACTTGTGCCTGTAACAGTGTACAATTGGTTAGTAATTATGGTAATTAATGTAGTTATTATAATTACTTGAGAGCAGCACATACGAAAACAAGAAATAGCATTGATTCATCATTAACATGTAATTTTGAGGTCTAGTGAATGATAAAATGTGTGTGACACTCGTGCAATAATTGGTTCACACGATGGTCATTTTGCAATTATTATATATTTGTTATATAAGTGCAACTATATGAACAACAAAAGAAGAAATGATTCATTAAAAAATTGTTCCATGAATTAATTTTAATGTTAAAAAGGAAAAAAATGTCTGGGCCTCTGGGGCCCCCTCATGTATGTTAATTTCTTGTACACCAGGGGAAGATAGGGATAAGAAAAAACAAACTTCTTCCAGTCTTAACTGCAGTTCTTTTGTAAAACAATGGTTTTATGCTTGCAATCATGTATTATATGGTATTGCTGCAAGGGTTCTTCGCTTTGGTCAGATTCCCATTCATTCAACAATTTGGCTGCCACCTTTCCTTTTCTGTCTTTTACTCCTGAGCTAGAATACAATTCAAATGTAGTCGAAAAAAGGTATAGGTAATGTAATTTGTACCTCTTTCATCTTCGATTCCCACAGATCATAAAATTGTAAAGTCACGACTTCAATAACACAAATCATTTTTGTCGGAATAACAGTTTTAAGTAAGGTATAAAACTGGCTACAAATTGGCCGTGCTTCAACTCTAGATATTAGAGAACCAAGTTAAATCATTTGAGCAGGTAAAATACAAAATACGTATGTTGATAGAATATACGTATTGTAGAACAAAGTGAAAACTATAAAAACCAGTGAAATTGAAATAAATAATCTACATTTCTCAAGTAAGCATAATGGAAAGGAAAAGTAACGCACAATTCTTGCAGTAATGATAAAATATTACTAATTGCGAGAGCTTAACCGTAAAACGATTGCCCCGCCTCGATGTGGAGACACACGAGAATGAGTCATACAATTCGACAAAGACTGCTAGGCCTCTATTTTGACGTGAACCAAGCTTCGTAAGTTCTTTTTAGTAACAAACATTGTTTCAATGTGCACGAGCTATACCTCCGCAGTTTTATTTATTGGGAATGACCTACTACTGTAAAAGCGCGGATTTTCATGAAAGGCTAGCATGTGAGTCAATGTGTGAAGAACCCCGTCTCCTCGGATTATAAGCGTGGAGTTAGAGTAGACCCGAGAGCCCCCTGGTATCAGCAGATTTTTTGGCGCATGGAGTGGGGGAGGGTTGCACGTAATTTTTCGTTTATACTGTAGGAAAGTTCAAGTCCGTGCTTCTCAAGTAAGACATGAATGCCGAAATATTGAGGACAGCGACAGAGTGCTCAAAACAACTTTTCCCACCCTCTTTTTAATTATTACTAGCGTTTTGGATAAGATTTATTGATTGATTTTTTGTTTCAAGTCCACTTTATTCACAGTCAGGTTAATCGGGACTGGACCTACAGTTTAAATTGGGATCCGAACCACTAGTGCCTCCACCAGGTATCGAACCCGGGACCCCTTGATTATACAGAAACACAATGACCGGAAGTATGGGAATAAATAATATTCACCCATGAAACCGCAAAATCAAGTTAAGGTCTTGCAACTGATGTGGTGAATGCTCCGTGCAGACTTGAAGACGCCAATGCAACAGTCTCTTTTCATTTTCACATTTATATCGTTTACGTCTCGGGAATCACTCCCGCAAGCACAAGGTATTTCAGTTCGGCTCTGTGGCTGAATTGTTAGCGTAGCGTGTCACAAAACACGGTGTCCTAGGTTCGCATCCCGTTAAAAAAAAACCTGGACATGAAGTTGTGTTTGTTCCAACAGTCTGTTTCATCATTCATCCTAGCCTTCATATTATATGCGACATTTGCATGAAGACACAACATTTGCTGCTGTTATCTACTTATTGATTTGATTAGTTTACATCTCGCTTCTGTCTATTTTGGTCACTCGCGAAGATTAGGGTGAAATTGAAGCCAGGGCGAAATTGAAGCCAGGCAATGACGAACACGCATGGGCGGTTAGCAACACACAGACTGAGTGTGAGTCTAGACGCCAAAGCCACGTTCGTCTGCAAAATGCATACTCTGTACTAATAGCACTTGTATAGTTTAAAATATCGATATATCTGATTTAAAAAAATTGATTAAACTTCGTTGTTCTTTAAAACTGCCACTTTCAATTTGTATTTCGCCACACTGGACGCGAACCAAGAAACAAGGATGTTGATTTCAGCCTTCAATATCTCTCCACTTGACTTTTAATTGTTGGCATTCAAAATGTTTACATTCGTTTATTTCGAGGAACAATTGTTTATATTCGAGCAATAAAATTGTACATATTGTTTGTATCACGTGACCTTTGAAAATATGGTCATGATGTAAGAACTTATTTAAGCGCTAGATACTCCTTCCTTCATGAAATAAGCAAGTAAAAGGATTTGACATGTTCTATTTTGCTATTATAACAACGTTAAGAAATTTTAATAGTCCATGGTCTTTTTCGCTTCTGCTCCTTCAGCTTCTCATTTTTGTGAGGGCCCTAGGTATCCTAGTACCAACCCCCCGCCCCCCTTCCTTGAGTCCATCGTGTCATACCTAAAAGAGACGTTGACATTTTGGCGCTTGAAGGAAAGTCATCCGTTACACCCCGCTCCTGTTTGTGGGCAATATTCCCACCCTCTCAGTGGCGTGCCTAAAAATGTAGTAAAGGGATGTGACCATAAGGAGGTTACGAGTTATTTCTTACCACTCCTGGATCATGCAATTTTTTCCTAAATTTGACGTTTTCTTAAAAGAAAAATTGCTCTAAAACCCCTTGTACGAGTAGATAGGCAGCTGTTACATAACTTTGCAGCAGGCATATCATAACACACGTGAATCACCCAGTGACAGAATTCGGCTCTGTTTAGCGTGAAACATAATACAAGCTGATATAATACAATATAAGTGGTTAGGATAACAGACTGATTCTTCAATATTTTCCCGCTCATCTTATCAATTAATCATCTATATAACAGTCACGATGAATACATTCCGTGGCAAAACGGCCCTTGAATAACAAACACCTGTTGATTGGTTGACACGTGGTCAGAACATCGAATCGCATTGCCGCTGTTATCACGTTTTCTCGATTGGATCCCACTGATTCACGTAGCTTCCCAACTGGCTTCAAGAGCCAGAAATGTTCGAGCTCCCACCAGTAAATAAATCTGTTATCACGCTAACTTGAGTTCTAAGTTTACTTTATGCAAAGATGGGCTAATCAGGACTGGATCTACAGTTTAAAGTTGTATCTCCCTCGGGTATCGAACCCGGATCTCCTTGATTACAGGCCGAAGAAATTACCACAACTACATAGGACAGGCCTATATGTTAGGCACTAACCGTTCGACTGCTTCAAAGCACTTTGAAAATCGTGAGTTTAGTACGGAAATAATATTGATAAAACAAACACAGTTACAGTAATCCTTGCAGTAATGAATTACCAGTACATCTTTTGAACAAACCAAAGAAAAGTTTCGCAAAGATACTCCGTAACACCGTCTTTCAGCCCTGAAAGATGGGTCAAACGTTCCTTTTGTAGCATTTTGACTATCTATTCCGTCCGCAGTCAACCACCGGACACAGGTCTTCTTGTACTGCATGTACAATGTAGTTTGGCGAAAGGAAAAAAAAAGCCCGCACTTCTTATCGCTCTCTTGCAGGAAGGGAGAGGGACAGAGCAGAATCGTTTTTCATCCTCTTAGCTTCTTAGTTCTTACACAAGGCATATTTTTCCTGCATTTACTTGGGTCCTCCCGATAGCGCAGTGGTAGCGTTGTCGCCTTGTAATGAAGAGGTCCCAGGTTCTAAACCCGGTGGAGACACACAGTGGTTTGGATCCCACTTTAAACTGTAGGTCCAGTCCCGATTAGCAGAAAGTGCTATTAAAACACCAAATCAATCAATCCTGCATTTACTTGAAAGGTGAAAACATATCAGCATCAAAGGACGGAATTAGCCGAAGTATGATTGAAAGTCGAACTCCACCTAAGAAAAATAGAGAGAATGAATTTGATGTTTAAGATTCACCAAGATGAGAAAAATCCATTGGCCCTGTTATTTAATTTTCAATAGTAAGTGAGCTGTCGGAGAGTGGTGACGCAATGAGCTCTTTACCATGTAATCCAGCCCCTGCGTTGCCAAAATGTTCAGCATTCTTCAACAGATGGTCGTCACCTTCATTCAGTGCTAAGCATTATCATTATGAACGTCACACATCGAAAGTCGAGATGTAATATTTATCGTTGTTGAAGCTTTTGATAACGAAGGAGTGAAGGAAACTGGCAACACGGCGGTACTCGGGTAAATGCGGAAGAGAGAGGAGAAAATAAATTAATGTCATTGACGGATCTACATATTTTGGGCAAACATCGCTTAAGGTCCCTTCAATGTAAAATACACAAGTATGTGAAAGGAAATGTCAAAACCTTTGCTGCTATTCCGTTTCTTCAATGTATGTATATATTGTTCGTGCGTGCGGGCCCCTGGAAAAATTTTATTTTGTTATTTAGCGTCGCTTTTTTACAAAGTGTGTCTAATCGCGACGATGAGGATGAGTGATGATAGGATGAAATTACGGAATGGATGCAGCAACACTCACAAAGAACAGCCATGCCCAGGCAGAGATGCGAACCCGTTACCACTGGCGTCGTAAACTCTGTGCTAACCACTTCGTACGGAGGTCGGTATATCTCTGGATTTTTTACGGATAGTTTTAAGTCCATTTTTATGCACAGGTAGGCTAAATGGGACTGGGCCTAAAGTTTTAAAATCAGATCCGAACCACTATGTGCTCCACCGGGTATCGAACAAGGTATACCTCTGAAGAGGAAGGTAGAATTGGAAAGGTAGAGTTTTGCAAAATCATGGACAGATGAAACTATTGATGAGTCACTTATGAGAGATGTCTAAAGATAAAACTCAGCTGGGAATGATGGACCAATAACTGTTTCATAATATTTCTACATTTGCTCGTTATTACTTTTAATTTGTCAAGCTTTGGGCTGGGTATGCAGTAGTGTTTAGGTAAGCAAATCAGGTTTGATGGTTCCCAATGTAAATAGTAATTTCGTTCTATCCACGGGATTTTCGTCCCTTGCTCCGCCTGTCTGTTGCAATTATTACTCATTCATTGGACAAACCATTCGTAATATTAATACTATGCAGGTTCTCTCCAAGAACCAAGTACGAAGGTTAACTTTTGCATTCCGAACTCAATCTCCCTTTGTCTCGGGGGATTAACAATTTCAAATAAGGTATTCTTACTTTTCTTTGATTGTCGTTGTAAATACAAGATTTAGAAAAATAATAAAATAATAATATTACATTTAGAAAAACTGGGAATGAAACGTTCGATCACAGGTGAGTTTCCTAAGTAAACTGTCACAGAAAAACCAACGCTGTTAATCATTTCGTTAATTCATAGTTCATAACTTTGTTATCCCGTTGTTGTTAGTTATTGCGAAAGAGAAAAGTATTTCACTCTGCAAAAGGGCAATCATAATTAATCTCTAATAATAATCGTCATGTTATATGTGGCATTAGGTATAATTTTGTTACACCTTGCTTGTATCCCGCAGCGAAAATTAGATACCAGTCAAAATAATTCTTACGCACTACTCTCGCAGCCAAACAAATGGGAGAAGGGCAACGACTGTAGATTAAGGCAGCAGATAACACCCACTTGCGCAAGCAGTGGAAGCACTCTGCCGTTGAAATATCGAATTGGGACATTTGTACAGTCACTGACATTACTGGTTTGTAATTATCCAATTGAAAGTCAATGAAATCGTTACAACCCAGAACTGTTCGTGACTGTACAGCTTGTCATGATGCAAGAAAGGACAAGTACAAAGCATGTTTTTCTGGGATTGGAAACTTGAAACGTTACCCTTGCGCGCTGCACGTAAATAAAGACGGACTGGAAGTAAAATTTAGATCTGACATTTTTGTTAATCAGGCTCACCAGAATATGACGAAGAGAAACACTCGTGTTTTAATTTTTAGTTGAAGTTTGTTGTGAAGGAGAGAGTATAAGCAACATATCTTTGGTCTTTGGAAACACTCATGTAGTCTGCAGGTCATGCTAATTTCGTGTTAAAGAAAGGAACATACTAGTATTACATTTTCGGGTTAGTGTAGTATCTTTTTTATTTGTCCCTAAGTAACTTGGAGTTCTCGATTATAATTTGGCTGGTGTGTCTGTAGAGGCCCTCCCCGATGGTGTAGTGGCAACTTTACAAAGTGGATTTATAATAAAAGCTCAAGTCAATTTAAATTACCTGGTTCGTCTAACCTATTATGCACAAAACATCAAGAGAACATAGGACAGCTCTATTATTCAGAAATCCTGGTAACGACGAATTGTCCATTGCCAGTGGCGGCTAGGGGGCACTTCCTCCCAATTTTTTTTATTTTTTTTTTGCAACTTTTATGCTAAACCTTATATACGAAGGGAAAGTAAACTGTCCTTGCCACCTTCCCCCCTAGTTTTGGCACCTTGCACCCCAGTTTTAGAACCTAATCGCAGCCACTATCCATCACCATTTTCATTCAGTCTGTATTACACAGTGTGATTATAATGAATTGAAATAATGACATTAATAAGCAGAGGCCATTGCCCGCTTCGAACTAACGTAATTTACACCTAAAAACAACATAGGATGTACAATAGAATGAAAATGTAATGAAAATAGCGTTGGGCGATTTTCCTACCATTATATTTGCCGTTGACTGTGCCTTGGAAGTGTCAATCCCAGAATAAAATGCGTAGGACAACCAGTTATGGATTTTAGATACCAGGTTTCGGTGTATTGAAATACAGGTCACATCGAAGATGTACAGGGTGATCACAAAGTCCCATTACCCCCTATGTAATACATAGATGTTAGTGAGCACGAAGTCCCATTACCCCCTATGTATTACATAGATGTTAATGAATTGTTGTTTCTTATTGTTGCATTTACTGCCATCACGCCAGCAATGTTGAGGAGAATGTCCCATCGTACATGGCGGAGAATCATACTCTGTTATGAAAACGATGGTGTACACACAGACACTCTGGACTAAATCATAACGAATAGTCACACTACCTCCGAGTTGTCCTCTGCCATGTTCTCACATTAATACAATGCGACCATCTACGACGATGTGGACACGCGATAGAGGGTAATGGGACTTTGTGATCACTCTACAACATATTTGTTTGATGCCAATACTTGGGGGTCTGCTATATTGATATTTCCAGCAGCCCTAATAAGTATCACGTTTCTTACAAGTTGTATTTATTTTGGTATCAGACAACGTCCTGAATTTCTGCACTTCTGTAGGTCCAGTTCCGATTAGCCTATCTATGCATAAAGTGGCCTTAAAATATAAACTCAAAACTAAAAATATATGGTTGGTGAACGTGCGCTCGTTTTTTTTTTTTTTTTACTAAATTGGGAATCAACACAAAAGGTATAACCTTTATGAAAATAATGCAACTTTAGACAAATTAAGTATTACTTCTATTTATACTAAGTAATTTTATGGCACTTTTCTTTGTACTGGGTTAACCGTGACTATCTTATATACTTCTAAACTGTGAATCTGCCGTCATTTTAATGTTTTTACTAATATATTATTTTAAGCGTGCCCTTCTCTCACTGACATTCGCCAGAATGCACAGTCAAACAGCTAAACAATAGGAAGGGGGACAGGGGCGTGACTTTTCGTGATAGGCAAACGACGGGTTAATTTTCCATTTCGGCTAATTATAACACACATAATACTTAACGTCGTTAACTTGTAATCAAAGGGTTCGATACTCGGTCGAGGCGTAGCCAGTTCCCACTTTAAACTGTGGCCTAATCCAAATTAGCCTTTTTGTGGTACTTAAAAAGTGGAATTAAAACAAATTCAAAAAGAACCACCACATAATATTGTTTTTTACTGAGACACTTTTAATTGATTATTGAAAATTTTCCCGTTTTTCTTACTTGATTTGGTTATGCATAGTTCAGGGCAAGGTCTCTCATAATGCACCACCTCCAGCTTTTCGGTAGAAGTTCTTCAACTGATTGAAAAAATATCCCTAATCGAGTACTGTACTTACCTGCACCACTGCAAATCGGTGGCTCGTCTGGTTTGTCATCCATGGCGGTCATTTTCAATATAGACCCTACTTTCACTCAAGATAGCAGAAGCACAACACAAAAGAACAGAATAAAACAGGACGATGGCCACAGTAAAGAAAACACGTGTCCGCAGCTCCCACGCTACGCTTTCAAATAGCACCCTCTTCATCACCCTATTTGCAATGTTACATACGCTCTATATTTCGGAGTTACTGAACACATGACGGATATGCGCAAGTATTGGTTGGTGATTTTACTTATAATAATATACCATACGACCATTGATCATCGACTAACTTTATAAGGTAATTTGTTGATTAGTGAAAAGTTTCACACATGAATAATCTTACCGAGTTAGGTGGTTCTACAGATGCATGTAAAATTCTGGAATTTAGAACACTTTTGGGCAGCGTAGACGAGTTATTTCCAACACACTTGCCAAGGACAAACGCGGGCCTGGAATAGCTTGCTTTCGACTATTTATTTAGCGTGAAGGGGGACGCACAGTGACCATGTAAGAACTGCATAAAGCATGACGTCCACTGAGACCCGTAGAAACCCAGTACATGAACACGACAGACCCGTTTCCGGCGTCTCAGTGGGCGATAATCTGTAAGATAACCTGCCAAAAATTTCGTGCTTCGGTTTCGCGCGTTTCCCTGTAGTGGGCGTTACACCATTTGATTTAAGTAGAAGCGGACAGCAGATCTGTTGCCGGAAATTTCCATGTTTCGCCGCGTCTCAGTGGGCGTCAAGCTTCAGTATCTTCCTTTTAACGCGATCAGCTAACCCGCGTGGCTGAGCGAGCCGGTTTATGTTTGCAGGCAATACGACTGCAAATAGGAGAACTGAAAGGTCTGCACATGTAAATATGTTGTAGAAATTAATTCCATTCTAAGGTGTTAAATGCATTGAAAAACATGAACTTAAGATACAAAAATGTTAAAGAAAACAACGCAAGTGGTTTCAAACGTAGTAACATCGCCGCCAAAATACGTATAGATGTTTACGAATTATGTAAGGGTACAGAATGAAAAAAAATAACCATCCATATACTATATAAGCAAACGGAACATATCAGGAAAGTATTCATTACGTCACATTAGTAGATAAACTTGTTTGTAAACATGGAACTTTATTTTCGGTCATTCGATTTAATTGGTATCCTTAGTAAATCGTATAATTAGCACAAATGTACACAGCAGTAATCAGAATAGTATTCAACAGTATTATTATTATGCAAACTATTATAAATACAGTAAAGAAAATCTAGTAACTGAATGGTTTGTGGCATTGTGTATTATATCAAGGGTGTTTTGTAGAATGTGCAACAGGGACCAATACGTCTTTGTTTTCTTTGTTCCACTTCGAAACGGTTTGTTACGAATTGTAAGAGACATCACAAACACAACACAGAAAGCAGTAATAAACACAGCAAGCGAACCCTACAGAGCGACCACAAGGAAAAAAACCTTGGACGAAAAGTCCCAGCGTAGCTTTCCCTTCTTCCGTTCAGCTCGTGCCATAAGGAAGCCTGGTCCACTCTCCCCCTCCCCTCCTCGCAGGAGTACGGTGCACAGGCTTTGCGGGTCTGCGCAGGTTTTTTGGCTTGTGCTTTACTATAGCAGGCAAGAGCCACAGGGTGGTGTTCTACCTGCTTCCCCTCTCGCGTTTGGAATCGTACTTTCCAGCTAGTTTCGTTTCTCTTGGCCGGACTGTACCAGTCAAATTATAATTTAGAACTCCAAGTTACTTGGTGACAAAAAAAACCTACACTAACCCCCACAAAAAATACCTTACTTCACAGAATATAATACTTTAACACGGAATTATCATTACCTTCAAACTATATGAGTGTTTCCAAAGATCTGCTGCATATACCCTTTCCCTCATAACAAAGATCAACTAAAAATTAAAAAAAAAAAAACGAGCGTTTCTCTATTTGCAGTCCGTCTTTGTTTACGTGTAGCGCGAAAGGTTAAAGTTTTAGTGTTTTAAACCCAGAAAAGCATGATTTTGCACTTGTCCTTTCTTGCATCATGATAAGATGTACAAATGCCTCAGCTCGATATAATTCAATTTCAGAGCTCTTCTGCTGCTTGCAGAAGTGGATGTTATCTGCTTCAGTAATCTACACTCCCTTGTTCCACCTGCCAGGCTGCGAGAGTAGTGCTTTCAATTATTTTGACTGGTATGTAATTTTCGCTGCTGGCTGCAAGCAATGTGTAACAAAATTATACCTCATGTGATATAACATGGCGATTATTATTATTATTATTATTATTATTATTAAAGATTAAGTAGTGAAATAGTTTTCTCTTTCGCTAAAATTAACATAAAGAAGATAGCAAAGAATGAACTATGAATCAACGAAATTAATAACAGCGTTTGCTTTTCTTTGACGATTTAATTAGGAAACAGACCTGTGATCCAATATTTCGTTATTATATATTATATTATTCTTCTTTAAATCTCGTATCTACAAGGAAAATCAAACAAAGAAACATAAGGACGTCTTATTTGAAATTCTTAACCCCATAGCGTGAAACGAAATGTGGGAGGGACTTCTAAATGCAACAGTTAACTTTAGTACTTGGTTCTTGGAGAGAACGTGCGTAATATTAATTTAACGAATGGTTTGTCCAATGAATGATTAATAATTGCGACAGACAGGCGGAGCAAGGGGCGAAAATCCCGTGGATAGAACGAAATTACTATTTACATTGGGAACCATCAAACGTGATTTAGTTATCTAACAACCACTGCATAGCCAACCCAAATCTCAACAAATTAAAAGTAAAAGCGAGCAAATGTAGAAATATTATGCAATAGATATTAGTCCATCATTCCCAGATGAATTGTATCCTTAAACATCTCTTACAAGTGACTTATCGAAAGTTTCATCTGCACATGATTGTGCCAAACACTACCTCTCCAATTCTACCTCCCTCTACAGAGGTATAGCATGTTAGATAACCGGTGGAGGCACATAGTGGTTCGGATGTCATTTTAAAACTATAGGTCCTGTCCCATTTAACCGATCTGTGCAAAAAAGTGAACTTAAAACTATACATTAAAAAACTCCAGAGATATTCCGATCTCCGCACGGACTGCTTAGCACAGAGTTTACGAAGCCAATGGTTACGGTTCGCATCTCCCCCTGGACGTGGGTTTGCTTTGTAAGTGTTTCTGCATCAATTTCCTAATTTCATCCTATCATCACTCATCCTCATCGTCGCGATTAGCCAAAGTGGTAGAAAAGCGAAGCTAAATAACAAAATCAAATCTTTGCAGACACACGCAAACAACATACATAAATGGAAGAAACTGAACAGGAGGAAATGTTTTGTCATTTCCTTTCACAAGTGTGTTTGTTTTACATTCAAGGGAACTTAAATAATGCTTTGCGATGGGCCAAAAATATGTAGATTCGTCACTGACAGTCATTTGTTTTCTCCTCTCCACATCGCTTTTAGCCGAGTACCGCCTTGTTGCCAGTTTCCTTCAGTGCTTCGTTGTCAAAAGCTTCAAAAACGATAAATATTACATCTCTACTTTCGATGTTTGAGTTACATGATAATACAAATGCTTAGCACTGAATAAAGGCGACGACCATCTGTTCAAGAATGCTGAACATTTTGACGACGCAGGGGCAAGATTACATTGTAAAGAGCTGCTTGCCGTCACCCACGCTCCAACCGCTCCCTTACTGTTGGGCTTATGCACGTTGTGGTTCGGATACCACTTCTAATTATAGGTCAGCACCGATTAGCCCATCTTTGCATAAAGTAGACTTAGAACTCAATTTAGCGTGATCACAGGTTCCATTACCGAACATTTCGGTTTCTTGAAGGCAATTGGGGAGCTACGTGAAATAGAGGATAAAGATAACAGCGGCAAAGGGATTCGATGTGCTGACCACGTGTCAACTTATAAGAAAGCCACTTAACAGGCCTTTGTTATTCAAGGCCGTTTCGCCACGGAGTTTTTTCATCGTAACTGTTTTATATAAGATTGGCGAGAAAATATTAACAAAGCATGCTATTATTGTGTTTCACGCTAATCGGAGGTGAATTCTGTTACTGGGTGATAGATGGGTGTTATGATATGTCAGCTGTAAAGTTAAGAACAGTGGCGTATTTAGAAGAAGTTTTAGAGCTAGGTAGTCTTATTTTTGCTCAAGTATCCTTAAAATAAAAAAAAATCAAATTTAGGAAAATATGGCATGATCTAGGAGTGGTAAGAAATATCTGATAACCCCTTATGATTTGATTTGATTTGATTTGATTTGTTGTTTGAAGTCCACATTATGCACAGTAAGGCTAATCGGGACTGGACCTACAGTTTAAAGTGGAATGCGAACCACTTGTGCTTCCACCGGGATTCGAACCCGGGACTCCTTTATAACCCACTTATGTTCACATCCCTTTACTGCATTTGTGAGTACGGCACTGAAAGCGTGGGGAATACTGCCCGCAAATAAAATGGAGAGGGTTCCTTAAATAACGATAACAGAAGCGGGGTGTAATGCGTGGCTTTCCTGCAAGAGCCTAAATGTCAACCTCTCTTCCACGTCCTGGACTCAGGGAGGAAGGGGGGTTGCCATTAGGCTATCCTAGGCTATAACCAAGGGCCAGACAAAAATGAGATGCTGAAGGGGCAGAAGTGAAAACCACAGCAAATTGAAACGTGCCAAATCCTTTTACTTGCTTATTTCGTTAACGAAGGACTATCTAGCAATTAAATAAGTTATTTCACCATGGCCTATTTTCAAACGTCACCTAGATCATACAAACAGTATGTACAACTCTATTGTTCGAATATAAGTAATTGTTCCTCGAAAAAAGTAATGTAAACATTTTGAATGCCAACAAATAAAAGTCAATTGGGGGGATATTGGCGACCAAAATCAACATCATTGTTTATCGGTTTACCGGTTCGCGTGCAGTGTGGCTACCATAATGTAGTGTTGATTCGTTTTCCTTTAGTGCGTGTGCGGTATTTGTGTTGTCTGGCGAAATATATATTGAAAGTGGCTGTTTCAAAGGAAAACGAAGTTTAATGAGTAATTTTTAATCCGATGTATCAATGTTTTGAACTTTACAAGTGTTATTAGTACAGAGCATGATGCAGTTAATGAAAATGAAGTACAATGAGAACAAATTATTAATAAAAATGTCTACAGTGCCCAAAATAGAGGATAGTCCAAATTCTATATATCCCGCTCTGGATGGGCTACATTTTGCAGACAATCGGTGCTTTCGCGTCTAGACTCAGATTCAGTCTGTTTGTTGCGTACTGCCCATACATTCTTGTTATTGCCCTCACATCAATTCCATCCTAATCTTAGCGATTGACCAAAAGAGACAAAAGCGAGAAGTAATATTAGTCAAATTAATCTCTATATAACAGCAGCAAATGGCTGTGCCTTCCTCAAATTGAGGATTCCTCTCGTAGATATCCCATATAACATGAAGGTTAGGATGACTGATGAAACAGATTGTTGGAACAAAAAGAATTTCATGTACAGGTTTTCCAGGGTGCGAACCTAGGACACCGAGTTTTGTTGCACGCTACGCTAACCATTCAGCCACAGAGCCGACCTGAAATACTTTGTGCTTGCGAGAGTGATTCTCGAGACGCACACGATATAACTGGCAAGATGAATAAGACTTGCATTGGCCCCTTCAGGTCTGCGCCGAGCATTCAACCATATCGGTATCAATACCTCAACTTTATGTGGTTTCAAGGTGAATAGTATGTATGCCCCCTATACTTTCGGTTGTTGTATTTCTGCCGTCCAACTTACAGATATGTATGTGTAACACAGTGTTAATGAGCAGGGACATATGAAAAATGGGATAACCGTTAAAATAAAATAAATTATAATTGCATGATTGTGGATTAAAGGTGTTGCTTTGTTAACTGACTTTCGCAGTTATAACTACCGAAAATTAAATATTTGTGGTTAAACTCGCCTAAAATCAATTGGTAAATTGTTTTACAGTTTCACACAAATGTCAAGTTAATATACTTGAAGCTAATATATATTTTAAGTTGGAGACATCACAGAGGGCGAAGCGGTGGTTGTTGAAAGACTGCTGAATTCGCCGCATTGTTGCTTCAAGGGAAGGGGGGGAAACTCGTTCAAAACGTAAATACTCTCATCTAAAACTAGAAATGCTAGTGGCAACAAAGAAAGACAGGAGAATTGTTTTCAGCACTCTGTCCTCAATATTTCGCATGCATGTACTATATGACAAGCAGCAACTTGAACTTTCCTAAAGGATAAATGAAAAATCTGCTGCTACCAGGGGCTCTAGTTTCTACACTAACTCCATGCTATTAATTCGAGGAGACGGTTGTTTTCACATATTGACTCACATGCTAGTCATTTATGAAAATCCGCGCTTTTGGTAGATCATTCCCAATCAGTGGCATGAATAGATATTGATACTTTTTAACATTAAAATTCAAGAAGCAATTTTTTAATGAATAATTTCCTCTTTTGTTGCAAATAATTGCAAAATTATCATCATAATAAATAGGGAACGAATTATTTCACGAGTGTTACACACGTCATATTTTATTATTCTCTAAACCTCAAAATAATATGTTAATATTGAATCAATGCTTTTTCTTGTTCACATCACAGCACCTCCAAATTAGCCGCGATTGAGGGATGTGGGAGGCCCTACACATCGTTTTATCTAGTCTAATAGATAGTCTTGTCATTGTTAAAAGACTAAACAAAATGCAGGACTACATTTAGAATATAATCGTTATATTTGCACCTTCAATCACTGCCTCAATCACTGAAGGTGCAATGTCTATAAAGTGTTTGCAACACGCTCCGAAACGTTTGCCGTAATCATTGCAATGGGTGTGATTTCGCGCAAACAATTGTCGGGGAAGTTGTTGGCTGAATATCATCCAATGGAAACAGCCGCTGAGGTGCTAATGGTGATCAAACGCCTAACCGCACCATTAAATGTGATACCGTTACCACTACGCCATTGGGGAGAATTGCGATAGCAGAAAACATTCACACTTTTTCGCCATCTTTATTTGCAGTTGAAGTTAATAATATAGCGAACTTGAATCATATTGGGAGTACTGTATTCCCAACTAATTGCCCCCATGCACACGCCACTGTTGCTTGTGTATATAAGTTTTCACTCACTTACAAGCGAAACCGAAACTCGAGCTCTCAGCGAGACAACTCCAGGCGCCGTGAAACAGATAACGGTTAAGCCACTGAAGGTCGTTGGAACATGCATTTCTACTGTCGTGCCCTTTGAGCCACTGCTTTGGTTGCGATGAAGTATTTTGGCAGGTGTCCTATTTCGCTGCAGGATACATGCAAGGCTTAACAGAATAATGTTAATGATATGCATATGATATAAAATGGTGACTATTATTCTGAAATTAATACATGATTTCTCTTCTGTAGAGTGTAAGAATTTTTTCTTCCGATAAAATTATCAACAATGAAATAGTAAAAAAAATATTTAACCAGAAATCAAGAAAGTGAATAACAACGTTTGCTTTGCTTTTGATATATTACCAAAGCAATTACCGACCTTTTTTTAATACTGTCGATACTGTGCGTAAATGCAGTCAGTACCCCTTCCCCAAAATGATATGTTTACTGTCTCTTTATATATCTCTGGCTCTAATTGATTATTTATTTGCCACGTAAAACAGATGAAACTGACGTAGGAATTCGAACCCAGAATTTATTGTGCTAATATAATGAGTTGACCGACATTTAACAATCGTGGCGTCCTTTAACTTTTCCAGGCAGTCATAGCCGAGATATATAAAACAACGTTTCGATTATAATTTTGTTGGTTAAAGTTGGATAATTTTTCTTAAGTAACGAAAACGCTTTGCTCGTTTCCGAATAGCACCTTTCAGTGAACAAATTGATAAATTGATCGAGTTCGTGTTTTAAGTCCACTTTACATACAGTATGGTTAATTGGGACTAGACGTACAGTTTAAACTGGGACCCGAACCATTTTATGTCTTAACTGGTTATCGAACACGGGACTCCTTGATTACAAGGCGACGACGTTTACTACTACGCCAACAGAGAGTCCCAGTAACCAATATATATATATACTTTTTTTGTCTATAAAACACCCGATATTAACACACTTTCAAACAACATCTTGTACATATGAAGCAAATTAAAATTGATATGTGAGGGCATAGGAGTGCGCACGGTGGTTGCCAGTGGTGCATGAACACCTCAAAATGCGTCCTCAAAAAATTAAGAATGTAGAAAGAACCATTATAATAATGAAAATAATGTCTTCCCTACTGTCTCGAGATTTGAATTTTAATGGTCGAATCTTTCTAAAGTTAAAGCCAGAAGAGTGAAACGACTTGCAGCCAAAGCTGGAATCCGCCTAGAAAGATGACCTTTCGTTCGGGATTCACCACTGATAAGAGGAAACCCTTGATTGCTTAACGAGTGTCAAGCAAACTATTTTGACAAAACAATAATAATACAATGCCAACAATACCCACAATAATTTGCAAAATGATCTACGTAATCAGTGCGATGTGTGTAGTGGTGCAACAGTCTACGTTAGAGAAAACAGGGTTTGAAGCAGAGTCCGATTGATTTGATTTTTTTAACGTTGCATTTCTTCTACTTCTGGCTAATCACGAAGATGAAGGTGAATGATAATAGGATCGGATGGATGAAGCAGTATTCGAATGAAGGGGTGAACCGGGGAATCCCCCCCCTCTATTTTTCCCATGCCCTGCTCTACATTTATATTTTCATTCCCAACCATGGGAAGAAAATTTCCCCCCTCTGAACGTGTACTTTGAATGGAATGACAGTCATTCACTGTTTGAGTCATAATTTCGAGCTTGCTCTTCAAGATGTTTTTAAGAAAGATAGCCATTGCACCCTAAATATTTTATGGATGCACTTTACTTTATGTTCTGTCAAAAAAGAAAAAAATAAAAGGATCTGTTCTAGAGTGGTCAAGCAGTAGAAACAACAATGATGGAAATTAACGAAATGTTTGACATTTCTTGGGTGCCATCAAATCAATCTGTGTGGGTAATAATAAATAATTATCTGGTTCTTGTACATTTCTCTTCGAATCGTGAACTCAGTGCAGCTATCAGTTGAAAAGAAATAGAAAGTGTCAAGGAATGCTGAAGAAAGTACCAACTTAGTTATTTGTAGTACAATTTTGACTTTCCCCTGTTTTATTAGATTTCCTCAAACAGTTTCCATTGCCTCTTCAGAGAAGAAGTGCACGTCAGGAACTGGCTGTGGCAATAAAATCACTAACGTCCCGTGTTTTAGCGAAGTACAAACTTTTCAACCTTACAACATTTATAGTATTCATCACAAAGTAGGTAAAATATATCAATATTCTCATTATTATTATTATTACATTTACTAGACATGGCATACAGTTTTTCTTGCATGTCAGTTGCGTTACTGAATTCTAATTAGATTTATTTATGTGTAAATAACGTAAATATCTTCACAATAATAAGAAAACGTGTGCTAATGTGAAAACTCATACTCATAAACCATAAGTTAAAATTTCATCTTCACACATCTTATGGTTTCAGTGAAAGGGGAAAATTAACTTGTGACAAATAGGCTAACATTGTCCAGATAGTCAACTGAAACACCCCTTTAGGCACTCCCATATGCATTAGTCTGCACATGCACGTGTGTAGCGGGAGGAGAGAGAAAGGAGAGCGTATATTTGAAAAATTAATTAACCAAATGTATAAGTGACATTTCCAGAAGCTGAATATGTATTCCCCGGCATCATGATGCATGACTGAGACTGCGTATCGTATCGTTATCTAAATAACGACGGAGAAAAGGATGCTCGACCGGTAATGACACACTACTAATTGATTAATTGATTTGATTTTACTTCACTTTTCTTCCACTTTTGGCAAATCGTGAAGATGAAGATGAACTCTAGTTTTATCCCGATATTTTAGTCAAATTAGTCATCACGCACTGTTATTTAAAGGAAACCCTTCTTCCACAACTACATGAGTTTGAATAGAAAAGAAAACCGATAAGAAACGCAGATATCTGCTGGTAAAAGAGCGTTATGTGTGCGCTTTAAAAATGTACGAGAAACTTTTTTTTCCTCCGTGATTAACACAACTCCCAACTTTTTAGTCGCTTGCCGCCATTAGGCTTAGCTTACAAAATGTCACAGGCTCAACTACAGTGTTCGCCTCGATCAATACTCTCATCAGAAGCAATGTAGGATAAAACGAAGAAAGAGTATTTTATATATGCCTTAGAGTGTCATAGTAACGCTTACTCTCCTTTCTCTTAACTTGTTGAAATTAATATTCCACATTTGATTAATTAAAAATTATTTATTTATTATGGTGGACAAAGGACTGATACTTTCTTAATACTGATACTTTCTTAATACTGATACTTTCTTAATGCCACTCGGCCACCCAATATTTAATAACATTTTGAGACGTTTCAGGCGAAAGTATCCCATTTCCCAGTTAATCCGTCCATGACTAAATTTACATTGGAGGAGCTATTTTACGCTTAATGGAGAGAGTTTCTTCTATCGCTGAGTCCCATTTTGGTTATTTTATGTTGCTCTTCACCGTAGAATGATGAAGTAATGGCATGATAATTGCACAAACACAATGAATCGTCTATGCCTAATGTACGTATGCCAATAAAATTGCTTATAATGATAGGTTTGATTAGATATATGGACCGTATTCGACATCCACACACGATATTTAAACGTGACTGTATGCTTGCTTTTGGCGCAGGTGGAACTCGTATTTCTCGTGCTTCACTGCAGGGAGAAAAATCCCGAAATAAGAAAGGAGCGGAGTCCGGTAAAAAAAAAAAAAATCGCAAAAACGAAAGGCTAATTGTCTATGAACTTGGACGCAAAGAAGCACCAGCAGATTTCTTGGATGACGTGGAAGTAGAGGTCAGGTGACCAACAGTTAGCGTGATTGGGTGGTTGCAAAGGATGAGATTTAGAAAACGTTTTCTTCTTCGCTCCAGTCGCGAAACAAACATTTCTGTAAACTTCACATCAAGTTCATACTCTCTACTTTCAATTAAATATTTATTCAATTATGCACTATTCAATTAATATTGAATTTGTTTGAGATGAAAGATTCTATTGACATTTCCATTAAGAGACACGATTTTATTCTTGTAAATTTACTGTACTGGTTCTCTGAGAAATTAACACTATCAAAAGGTAAAGTGCTCCCCTGTGCTTAGCACCACGCCATGAAGGCGTATAGGGGGGTGTGAGGGTAACGCCCCACACTTCCTTGATCCGGTCGTGAGTGCTGGTGATGTGATCAGCATCATGCCCCTGTCCCCTGTTATTCGACGCTGGGTGGGCGCCGGGGCCGCTTCCAACGTTAGAAAAGTTCCCGGATTTGAACCGGCCGGGGATCGAACCCGGGATCTTGAGCATGGTAGTCAGACGCGTTACCGACTGAGCCACCGCGGCCTTCTAAAATTAACACTATGGTCATTTTAAAAAGGAATGAAATAAGTGACTTTGTCCTTCGCTCTCTTTGTTGAAATATAGTATATTCGCAAAAGCCACGTGATGCGACCTCATCCTCCCCCAAGCAAATAATTACAACAAAGGTAAAATTTTAGTTAAGTGGGGAAGTGGCTAGCACATCGCGCTGCGATGCCAAGGGTCCAGGGTTGGAATCCCACTCGGGCTTGGTTGTTTGTGAATGTCCATTCATCAATTTCATCACATCGTCACTCATCCCCATCTTCGCAAATTAGACAAGAGGCACAAAACGCGAAGTAAAATAAACTAAATCAATCAATCAATCAATCACATCGCGCTACGACGCCGGGGGTCACGGGTTTGAATCCCGGCCTGGGCATGATGTTTGTGAATGTCCATTCATTAATTTCATCATGTCATCACTCATCTCCATCTTCGCAAAGTAGCCAAAAGTGGTACAAAAAGCGAAGTAAAATAAAGCAAATCAATCAATCAATCTATTGTAGTTGACTGAAGGGTATCCTAAATCTGTTCACGCCCAGGGCGCAAGAATCTTAACATCTGTATTGTGAGTGACATTTCAGAACGTTGAAAAAGGTGAAAACTTAGTTTCAGCAATATTTTTTTAGGGTCGCTTCAGTAGATTATAGTGCACACTGAGTGTGCACAGAAAATATGTAGTGAGTGGCTTTGCAAAAGTTCTGCAGATACTGCCTTTGCGTAAGCATATTCTTCCTTTCCTTAGGTGAAGACAATACAATAATAGCTTAATGTGGCTTCGAGAGGAAAGAAACACGCGATAAGACAAGCTGCCTGTGTCGCTTGTCGCTCGCGTATTGCTCGAATTGGGCTTTTATAATCCTGTTGTCTCAGTCCGTTGTTCGCAGTGAATGTTTAGCTTTAGAGAGATTTCACACCTTGCGACAAACGACAGACGACAAGCGACACGAGTCGCTTGGAAACGAACCCCCAGTAATCAAGTGAACCTTTCCAACAGAAGCGACAGAACAAACCGCACGTGCCGCTTGTAGCTTGTGTGTCGCTCAAACTGGCCCGTGTTCTCAATACCGTCCATGGTGTCGCTTGTCGCTTACAGCTTCTGTGTGAATTCTCCGTATCGCTTGTCGCCTGTTGCTTCCAGCTTCTCGCTTTGTAAGGGAAATTTCACACTGAAGCGAAAACGACACGTAACAGGCGACAAGCGATTAACCACTTTTGGTTAATCGCGGCGATGAGTGATAATCACATGAAATTGATGAAAGGGCAGTCACAAAGAATATCCATGCCCACGAGTGACTCGAACTCGGAAACTTTAATGACGGGATCCAAAATCAAACACTTAACGCACTTGACCACATTGGCCATCGAGCTGGCACGAGTTTCTTTGTAATTCATCCACAAAGGCAGGAGGAAGTTAATCTTTTATTGATGGATTACGTTTTCCCACGACATTAGATTCTATCCTTTTACAATGTCTAGAAAACAATTTCAATTTTTCAAAAATAAAATATATCTGAGTTACGGTTTTCTAAACACAAATCACTTCAGGTAGAATATATCTGCAGTTTTCCCATAGTTTGTGGACAGTGAATTACGTGGGAAATGTTGATTTGAACAGAGTTGCCACACTCATCTTGCCTACGGTCCCATCAAATTTATCATTTCATCATTCATTTTTAATGTTGCGGTTACCATAAAGACGTAGAAAGCGACGTCAAATATCAACAGCTGCATCCTACATATACTAGACATATATAAGTTATTATGAACACGCCATTATAAATAACAAACATCTGTGGAAATTTGAAGGTATGAAGGATAATAAGTGTTGGTGGCGTAGCGAAATATTTCATACGTAAAATTGCATTTATTTTTCCACAAGCAACTTTAGATTTCAATGTAGCGTGATTACTTTTTGATATTTGATACTTGATGATAGTCATGATTATTTTTGCTTGATTTGTATAACGAAATTTATTGTTATTACGTGCTGTAAACTTCTTCATATTATTGCCTAGGTCTTATTCCTTGCTTTTTGCCTAATACCCAACTGTAAATGGTTGATAGAACCAAGATATGTACGATTAAAACTTAATACATTTCCCGTAAGTTTGCCTTGCTACGCGAGACTCGCAAGCTTGACATACCTCTTGGTCAAGTCAGAGCTTGTAGCGGCTCCTGGCCAATGGGAGACCGCTGTGTATCGGAATGCTCTTTCTATAATACTCTATAATCCTTGGTCACAGTATTCCAGCTCCATCTGGCAAGGCCGCGCCCAAAACTCGTTGTCTTTTGCCGAACTTTCTGTTTAAATGTTTGCATTCAAAGTAAAAATATAAAGAAACAACATACAAATACTTACGCAGGGATATTAGCATTGATACTCGTATATGCGTATAATACATTTTCCTATATACAAGACAACAGAGAGAACAATGAATGTACCTTTGGTAATGGTCCCCACCAGGAAACTTTGGGGAAGGAAAAAACCTTGAGTTGAAGATATTGATTTCTTTCCTTTATGACAGTGGCATAGCAGACGTCCCCGCAATGGTGGTCTCTAAGCTCCTGAAATTTTATACAGTGTCGGTTGTTTTTTGTTTAAAAAAAATACGAAATAGACAAAATGCACGTCAACAATGACAAAATTTGAACTCGAAATTCACTGATGTGGGCACTAAATAGACCCGATCTATGTTTTTCTTGTCGGTGAACGCCGCTCGGGATCAAGTGATGATAAAATTTGCTTACTGCACCAAACTTAACACTCCTAAGCAACTAGCAGGTATATATTTTTTACAATACTGCCTACGTTGTTAGGTTAGGAGGGCAGGTTTAAGGCTCTTAGGCCTTAGCAGCCAATTTTCGCGACGTGTGCACGTTGCATTACATTATCTTCTCCCATCTCTCTTATCACTACTGTGTGCCTGTTATTTGACATTCTGATATTGTGTTCGGTTTTCTTAGAGCTTTTCTTTGCATACAACAATGTGCATAATATTCACAATGATGGACAACTTGCCTACTGCTGCATTTGGAAACTGGAAGTAACAAAATTAAAGTAATTGAATAAATCTAATTTTGTGTTGGTATAATTGTTATTTTCGCTTGTTCATCCCTAATCTTCGCGGAGTCTTGTCCAGACTTCGAGGTGCCAAGCGTTCTTCTCATGCCTGCTTCCCTCCGAAGCTAAAATGCTATGGAAGAATAAAGCTTTGAATTCAAAGCATTTAGAAGGAAAACTTTTAATGTTAATTTTGCATTTAATTCTAATGATGTTAATACAAATAAATAAACTACATAAACATGTGTAGAATTATTTCAGATCAACAACTTACTGCTCCTGGATATTCAGGTAAAGAGCTAAAGATTTGTTGCAAGTCCGCTTTTTGAACAGATAAACTAATCGGGACTGGATGGGATCCGGACTATGTGCCTCCACCTGACATCCAATCCGGGACCACTTGCTTACAAAGCTTGATTATAAAGTGACAGCGTTCTTTGTCCACTATTAATATATGTACAGAAAAATGTCAGCACTGGGAAAAATACTATATTACTGGATTGTAAGAAGAAGTGTAAAATAATTGTAAAATTTAAGAGAAAAAGAAGTTACGAGGATTTACGAATAATACAGCTGTCCTAAATGTTGTTAATGTTTTGTGCTTAATAGGTTAGATGAATCAGGTGAGTTAAATTGACTTGAGCTTTATTTCAAACCCACTTTATATATAAATAGGCTAGTCATTGTGGACCTACAATTTAAAGTTAAATCATAACACTATGTGTCTCCAACGAACACAGGACCCTTGATTACAAGGCAAGGACGTTCCTCCTACACCATCGGGGAAGTAACTCCAAGTTACTTAGGGACAAAAAAAAATACTACACTAACACGAAAAAATACCTAACTTCACAGAAGTTAATACTAGCATGTTCCTTTCTTTAAGCTATAAAAAGGTGGTCAAACCACTTTTGTCTGTGGTTTAACTTTATTTCGAGTTCACTTTTGCTACATAGGCTAATCGGGAAGGACCTACAGTTTAAAGTGAGATTCGAGCCACTGAGCAATGTGCACCCAGAAGAGATGGAAGTTCGATCTCGGAACCCCTTGATTACAAAGTGACAGAGTTGCATTCAATTACCTTTGAAACGAAACGCAGAATGTGGTTGTTACATGATCATACTGATTCTCCTTCTTTTTGCTTGGCGTACATAGTGTGAAATCACTGAAGATTGGCTGAGGGAAAAAATATCTTAATCTACACACAAGTGCGCGCGAATATGTGTGTGTATATAATATATATATATATATATAAAATTAAATATGGAGTTACTAATTATTAAATTAAAAATGCATTATTAAATATTTGACTTATTTTTATAAATATCAGATCTGTACAAAGTAGCGAACTGATTACTTTAAAGAGTCAATAAATTTAAAAATTGTTGAAATTGTTTTATTATTTAACAATTATTTAACTGTTGAAAGATTTATTTATTGATTGAATTGGTTTATTTTACTTACCTTTTGTGCCACTTTTGGCTAATCGCAAAAATGGGGATGAGTTATGATTAGACGGATTTTTAGGTTCTGAAAAGTGTGCTTTTAGATTCCTAAAATAGGCTCTAAAATCCTAAAATATGTTCGAAAAACCTTAAAATAGGTTCTAAAAATCCTAAAAATATTAAGTTACTCACGAAAAATCCTGAAATAGGTTCAAAAAAAAATTAAATTGTTCAAAATTCTTGAAAATGCTGATTAGGTATAGTCATCTATATCCTGAAATACGCACTATCTTGCATAACATTATGTGTGTTGCCTAACCCTACGGCAATGGCAGAACTTACCATTGGAAATAGGCTATTAAAATCCACTCTTTACCGTATAGTTAGGCAACAGCCTTTTTACATGTTATTCACAGTCAAACTCCGCAATTTTGTTTGTGAGGATCATCTTATATGCTGAAAATAATCTTTCAACAAAAACATAGTCAATGGTGCAAACTTCAATGCTGAAATGTTGGTGAATGCCACAAAGCACCGAAGTGACTCGAAAGTGAGCAAGGCGACACAGATCAGACCACTTTGGGTTGTACACGTAACAGTGGCACCAGACATTTTGCTTCATTTAGAGCTTTGAAAAATCACCATGGACTTGGAGGAAGGGAAATCGACAGAGAGTACATTTCAAACACGTTCGTCATTGAATTCTTTCGTGACGAAACAAAGCAAATGCTTCTGTGTGACATAAAAATTCTGTAAAATCCTTCAAAATATATAAAAACCTAAAAAAAGGCTTGATTTAGGCACAAAAACTTAAAATAGGTTCTAACAAGCGAAATATTTTTTTCGTAACTATAAAACTTCATCAGTTGTTGCGCTTTTTAATCAAACGTTGACATAACTTATTATTTCTTACATACCTGTAAAGAAAAAATAGGTTAAACACCTGAAATCCGAGATCTAATTATAACTTAAAAATTGCATTCATTTGATTTAGAGTACGAGGTCATTCTATTACGAAATTTATCTAATTTTGTCTGGTGTCGCCCGTGTCACATATTGGTGATAAATGCTGAGGATTTCTGTTTTTTCCTTAGTTGACTTCTATTCAATGACAGCTTAAAGAAAGCTAAGCATTTGTTTATCGCAGACGAAAATTGTCCATATAACAATGCAGAATGTGAAAATTTCACAACAAAATTATATGCGAGGTAATTTCGTACTTAGTAAGTCACTCGTACATACGCATTTGATTTTTGCCACAGATTTGGGGGTCTACAGACCAGCACCCCCGGTACGATCTCGGCCCCAAAGAAAGAAGGGAATCAGACAAAAAAAACAAAAAAACAAAACAAAAAAAAACTAGAGAGTAAAAAGTAAATTTATCGCGTGAAAATATGGCCATTCTATTCAATTACTATTGTCTTTAGTTCGTAGACAGAATAATCTTTAAATAAACCAACTTCTTTTAAACTTTTTTTTCGATGACTTCACAAACGAGGAGACAGGATAGGGTAGTTGTTGAACAGTCGATCTTGTTTCTCTGCTATCGGTATCTAAGGTTGCCAGACACTCATCTTTTATGCTTAACTTCGCTGCTTTTAAATAACGTAATTTTTTCAACATTAAAACATAAAGTTGGTTTACACAGTTTAAATTGAAAATAAAAAAAATTGCTGTACGTGTCGTGAAGTAGTGCTGAGAGAACACGGAAGTGAGCTTTCTTGCTTCTCTCTTCCCACACGACCTACATGTGTTTCTGAGGTAGTGGCAACGATGCCCACTAATCCCCTCCCAGACAAGCGAAGGGAGAAAACCAGTACGTGTTGTTTTAGATGTTATCTGTAGAAGCACTTTTCTCGCTCTTCTTGTGTAACTTAGGTTAAATACAGAAATCCTGTGTTGTGCGTGCAATCGAAGGCATATGTAATAATAGACAAATTGCTTATCATTATCATTGGCGTAGCATGGGCATTTCGGGTTGGAAAGCCAAGTCCAAAGGAAGGGTCGGCCCTTAATAATTTACTTATGGAATTAGTAGCTACAGGTATTTTATTTGCATGAAGTCAGCTGGGTTTTCAATAAAACATCATCCATGCATGTTTTAGCTAGAAAATTAGATGCCTCACTACGCCAAAAATGTTTTGAACTCTGGTGTTTTACACCTTTCTTATACCTTTCGGCATGACGCAAGTCATTAAGAAACCTACCTAAATCACAAGCGCCTCTGAACAACAGTAGATGTTATTGTTGTGGGTGATCCAACTACTGATTGATTTGGTTTATTTTACTTCGCTTTTCTACCACTTTTAGTTAATCGCGAATATGAATATGAGTGATGATATTGATGAAGTGACACTCACAAAGAACACCCGTGCTCACGCCGGGATTTGAACCAGGGTCCTCTGTCGTCTTGGCGCGCTATGCAAAACACTCTGACACGGAGGTGTGGCGGATGATCCAACTATCGTACACTCTACTAACGTAACAGTGCCGATTAGTAATTCAGACTACTGTTTATTGCATCTTGAGAATGCTGATAAACATTTTAAAATAATTTTGTCCAGAGACCATTCGATGTTAAGAGTTTTCAAATGAATACTAAACATTCCCACTGACACAATATTAAGCGGTTAGATACTAACGAAATAATAATTATAAAAAAGAATAGTTTTTGCGGGTTAAGTGGTAGAGCAGTCACATGCTGAACTTATATCACGAGAGCTTCACCAACTTATTTGACAAAAACTGTTGATCTATTAGTTTTTAATGCACATCTCTGTTCATGCGATAAATTATGCAATGCAGTGGTCATTAAGAAATGGTATATTTGAGTTTGGTAAAGTTGCGTCAGTCAATATTGCGTATTGTTGCATCAAACAGCACGAGCCCGATTAAACGAGTAGGAATTCTGCTTCTGTCATCTGCGACAGAAGAAAGGAAAGGTCGCATGAGCCCTAGAACCAATCTCTGCTCCGTAAGCTAGCGTCCAAGAGAGCATTGCCCGCATGCTGTAGAGATTCAACCTCCAGATAGGCAGCTGGGAATATAGTCATTTACGCCAAACCTGACAGGCGTCCGGCCAGGAAAGGCATTGAAAAAATGCTAGAACGACTGTTGTTAGTGGAGCGCTGCAAGCGGATCGCGAAAAATAGTTATTATAATGCTATGACGGTCAAACATATATGAAATTAGTCAAGTTTTACTTTATATTGTATTTTCATAATTCACGCATTTTTGAAATTTTAAATCACGGTACGAAGGGCGTATGGGCGTACTATAACGCTACTACACTGATCATTATGTTAATTAATTATCTGCGCCGGACCCCGTGGCCGAGCTGTTAGCACATCGCGCTGCGACGCTAGGGGTCCCGGGTTCGAATCCCGCTCGGGCTTGGTTGTTTGTAAATGTCCATTCATCAATTTCATAATTTCATCCCTCAACCTCATCTTCGCAAATTAGCCAAGAGGAACAAAACGCGAAGTAAAATAAACCCAATCAATCAATCAATTATCTGTGTCCCTCAATGTGATCTTGAAGGGTTGGACTGAATAAGAAAATAATGAAAAAACGATGAGCATTTTGCCTGCTATAATGTTTGCCGTTGACTGTATACAGCAAGAGGATGTTTTGCTGTGGTCTTCGAAAAGGAGCCTAGCTTTCAAATCCTGGTCGGCTATTACATGAGTGTTTGTGTGCGCAGTTCCATCATTCATCCCCAGTGTGAACAATATACTAAGGTTTCCAGTGTATTTCTGTTTTGGCTATTTTACACCGATTTTCTACCTATCGGGTTAATCGCGACGATGAGGATAAATGATGAACCGATGAAATTGTGATGGGACACACAAAATGATACATCCACGACTGACCAGGTACGAACCTGGACCTTCGTAGCGTGTTACGCCGTTTACTCCGCAACGGAAGCCGACCAAAGGTTTCAGATGACAAATGACAGAATGTAGACGCTCACTCACGATATCGCCAGCAACGGTTCAAAGTTGAGTCCTTTGAGTTTATTTCTTTTTATATTTTTTATAAGTCCATATTATTCACATAAAGCCTAAACCCCTTGTTTCGGAATGAGCGTTTTATTTTTGTGTAGTGTATCGTGCAGTGCGTAACACTGTTGGCTTGTAATCAAGGGTTTCCAGATTCTGTCCCCTGTGGAAGCACATTGTGCATTGGTTCGGATTCCAATTTAAACTGTAGGTACAGTCTCGGTTAACCTATCTTTGCAAGGAGTCGACTTAAAGCAAAGTTTTAAATATTTTTTGCGATTTCGTGTCTTCATCATTTGTTCTCATCTTCGCAATCAATCAAAAGTATCAGAAAGGAGGCGTAAAATTAGAAACGTACGAATAAAACAAAAACGCTTTCAGCTACTTAAGTTGACCTGACTAGGTTTTCAGTCAACTCTGTCGTTAAACAAACTGGAGCCAGGGGTGTTCAGAGGAAGCGGAGACGGTTGGGACACGATGCTTAATGGGAATTTTTGGAGGGGACAACAGTAATTGAATTTTCATAATATAATAAATAACAAAACATTAAAAAATATTTTTATACTTTTTCTATCACTTCTATCTAACTTCACACAAAAATGTGTATGTGTGGTTGTTTTAAATCCACTTTATGCACAGATAGGATAATCGGAACTGGGCCTACAGTTTAAAGTGGGATCCGAACCACTGTACTATGTGCCGACGACACTATGTATAAAGCGACGACGTTGCCACTACGCCATCGGATAGGCCCCAGGTACGTGTGTGGTATGTTCGAGCAGAGAATTAGTTGGAAAAGTCAAACAAACAAATAACCAAGAGCACGGTTCAGTACGCTAAAAAAAAGTGCAAAATATGCATTGTTTATTTTTATGTTTCAAAACATGAAAGTGTCAGTACTTTCCTTTCGATAATATTTTAGTTTCAACTTCGGCAATGAAGATTTCAAACAAGGGCGGAACCAGAAACTGCATGTTTTCTTTCTTCAGCGTTGGTTCTTTCACACCTGCAACCAGGCAAAGGGACAGCCTGTTTCCTCCGGCCTATTTCTTTCTCAAGAACTTTTAAGAAATAGTCGGGCTGTTAGCATTTTATCCAGTGCCCACCACCCTATATTAGCTTACATTCGAACCACAGAATCCCTTATGAAATCTGTTTGTAATTTTTAATTTCCTCTTCTTGCCTTCTTTCAATTATTTTCGAATTAAACTTCCAATTTTACTTGGTTATTAGCTCTTACTAGTGTTGGGCGATATACCGTCTGGACGTTATATCGCGATATTGAAACTATATCGTCCAGGCGATATCAACTACACGGTATATCGTCACGAAATTTGGCGATATATATCGCCGATATCACGATAGGGAGAAAATATCGTATTGTGTCGTCTGTGACGAAATTTTCTTGACGATATATCGCAATATCAAATTTCGGATATCATCCAACCCTAGCTCTTGCTCTGAAGTGGATTTCATTAAGTATATATATTTTTTCGAGGGCACTGCTTCTGCATTCGTGCTTGTTTTCACTTTCAAATATCATTCCCTCTTCGGTTGTTACCACCTCGTCTTTCCTTCTTGTTGGCTACAAGTGCTCAATGCAGAGGTTGGAAGATTGCTGGCGCCGTTAGCTGCGGGGAGGGGAGAGTAGATGCATCACCCCCCCCCCCCCCACAAGGTACGGAAAACGCCGAAAGTAGATGTATTTTATTGGGTTTCCTTGTATTATACCACGCCAGAAACAAAGTTAAAGCACATGCACGTGTGATTGGAAGTACGTTTAGTTCCACGCCTACGCGCATTTGCGTTTTATTAATGTAAGAAATGGTCGAACAATTTTGAATGTTCCCAGTTTTCGTTGTTCAACAGATGCCAAAGAATAATCATGCTAAACCGATTTTGCGAGTCAGTTTAAATACAGATATCTGAAAGATATGTGTAATCATCCTAATCAAATCATAGCCAGTATTAACTTAACGACTATTATTAATTATGCCTACTCATTTTATATAGGAGTGGCTGCGGTAGCTCAGTCGGTAACGCGTCTGATTACCATGCTAAAGGTCCCGGGTTCGATCCCCGGCCGGTTCAAATACGGGTACTTTTCTAACGTTGGAAGCGGCCCAGGCGCCCACCCAGCGTCGAATAACATGGGTACCTGGGGGAAACCCTGGGGGGGGGGGTAAATGCGGTCAGGGGCGTGATGCTGATCACACCCCCACTCACGAGACCGGATCAAGAAAGTGTGGGGCATTACCCCCGGCATGGTGCTAAGCACAGGGGAACACTTTACCTTTTTACATTTTATATAGGAACCCTTTGTGCTTGGGGAAGGGATTGGTCAGACGAGTCATTTTCTGCCTCCCCTAGATAACTCAAGATTACCTCCCCTGCAGCCGCTTAAGGCCGGTCCACACCCTACGTCTTATAGTACGTCTTGCTTGCGCAGTTCAAAACTGTACCTTTAAAGATGTTGCAGTTCACACGCTACGTCTTTTACCTACTCAGTTCCGTGCAGTCCATCATGTAGGAAGTGCTACTGTGGTCCATTTTCGCAATTTGCATTTTTTTCTCACGTGGTGAGCCTGATGACTGGCGAAATTACTTACGAATGGATATTGAAACATACAATCATTTACTGGAATTAGTAACCCCACATATCACGAAACAAAGCACTTGTATGAGAAAAACAATTTCACCATTGCGGCACGGGGGAGGCCCCTCTTAGTTGGAATACTTTCCAATGTTCAAAAATCAAAAGTTAACATAATAGCCTTTTTTGACGGTTCTCTAATGAGAAAGTTATTTATAATTCAGTTTGCTTAAAAATGCTTCTATTATAAGTAAGAAATCAACAACAATGTACACGATACTTATATTTTCATTATTTTATGCCGCTCTTTTACCTCTTGGATTAATTGCGATGATGAGAATGGATGATGAAAGATTTAATGATGATTGGACGAACAAAGTGATACATACGCACATGACCATGGTTCGAACCTGAGACTTCTGTCTTTCTGGTATATTTTGCTGAGAGTATTGTCATAGAGATAGGGTAAGGTAATATTAAAGTACACTTCCTGTGAGGTTGAAAAAGTACCATCATGTTATCATTTGTGGTTTGGTTTATTTTACTACACTTTTACGCTACTTTTGGCTAACTGCGAAGATGGGGATGAGAGATGACATGATGAAATTGATGAATGGACACTCACAAACACATATGATCAGTTCGGGACTCGAACCCGGGACCTTTGGCGTCGAAGTACAGTGTGATACCCACTCCGCCTCGGACACGAAGATAGGCTAATCCACTCTGGACCTATAATTGGAATTCCAACCACAGTTTAATGTACTCCTACGGAGACTGAACTCAAGTCCCCCTATATGGCGACAGATTTACCACTACGAAATGAAAGACTTGAGTGTACCTCATCCCTTGAATCAATTCAAGGCCTCCCCGATGGCGCAGTTGTAGCGTCCTTGTCTTGTAATCAAGGGGTCCCGGGTTCGATACCCGGTGGAGGCACATAGTGTTTCTGATCCCACTTTAAACTGTATGTCCAATCCCGATTAGCCTTACTGTGCACAACGTGGACTTAAAACACCTAATCAATATAGCAGACTCGTCATCCATGGAATTCGTAGACTCCCTCAAAGTTTCCTGATTGGTCAAAAATCTAAATAAATGAAAATACCATAACATTGGCTTATAAACAACGTTATCTCCAGCACCAGAACAAATTGATTTGTTCACCTTGACCAATTCTTTACGATAAACTCTCCTCATAGAATTGAGTTTTCTTACTTCTGTGTCTCTGTTTGTTGCAGCGTCAATCTACTTGTATTCTTGTAATAAGCCGTCATAGGCCTGATTCTTGTCACGGTCACTGTAGTCCTTTGATTTTACCTGCCACAAACACGGAAAGCTCTTGTAGAGTTCAATGAACTCAGCTAAATACTCGCGTGAACACTGACGAAGATTGGTCTTCGTCGTAAAGGTCTAATTTATCAGGGAAAAAAAGAAAACAAATTCTCGACCTCAGCTAATAGTGTTTCGACACTAGGGTAGAATGAGAACTGAGCGACAGGTGCGGTGCACAAAAGACTGAGGGGAGCGTCCACACGCACAAATTGTTTGCACAGATGTCTGAGATTTTCGCAGACATCTATGCTCTTGGGCTCAGTCTTTGGTTGACAATTTGGCTCACGACCTATTTAATTAAAATGTTTCATACATAAATATTTATATTTTGGTTATTTTATGTCGCTGGTGTATTTCGCGGGTTAATCGAAACAATGAGGTGGAATGATGGAGTGATAGAATGATGAAGGAACAAACACGATGTCCATGATTCCATGTTATCGCGTTTATTCTTTACATTTAGCTATACTTTACGGAAAACTGTGAAAAAGTAGTTAACAAGACTTTAAAACCAGAATTTTAGTAATTGTTTCATAACCTCAAGATTAGCCCATGTACAGAATTGGATTTCTCCTATTTTACTACGATGCTGCGCTTCTTGCTTGTGGGCGAGGGGAGCTCAAGGGAGGGGAGGGGGTAGACGACGTTCATGGCTGCAGCGTTGCCGCTTCAAAGTACGGAAAGGAGGGAAATTATGCCATTGCTGTTTTCTCTGTGTTGGTAATATTTCTGGGCATGTGGCCTGAAAGCAAATGATTGTCTCAAGTCGGATTAAACTTTATGGATAATAATGTTTGGATTCCCATTAAAAATTAACCAGTAGACCTACATAGTCCTGCACCGTCGCAGTGCGGTCTAAGGTGTGATTGATGCTTTGGGGTCCGGCTACGGGATGCACTAAGGTTCGAGTCTCCTGGGGAAGCGTGGCAACTTTCCTCTGAGATTTCGGCCAGTGTATGGGCCCGGTGGCCACTCAACATCGTGAGGAAATTGGTTGAATGAACTCCCTCCTTGGCAGGTGGGAGTGAGGACGGTAGTCGGTAGGTAGGCCCGGTATCTCAATGGGCTGTTGTAGTGTACCTACATAAAAACGATTTACACCAACATTTAGCTTATTCGAGCGTTAATGTGGACCATCACAATTCGACCATAAGTTTTTATTTAGTTAATCTCAAAGAGAGCGGTTGTTTTGAAAACACATAAAGCTGCACTTTTTTTTGTTCTCACGACGATAAGAAATCTAATACATACTCGAAAAAAAAAACCCCGTTAGTTACTGTAGCTTACCCCAGAATTCATTAAGTTAAATTTGATGTAACTCGTATTTCTGTAGGTCTAATGGTAAATTTCTAATTGTAGTGAAAACTCGAGTAGTCATAATTTTTAATCGGACAGTAGTGCGCCGGATTCTTTCTTTATTGTTTCCTTTATGACGCAGCGTTTGTGCGAGAGATCGTGATGATTAGATATAAAGACATATCGCTGTTCAGGAACAGCACATGTTAACACCTTGTATTGATTGCTTCAATCAAAATTTTTGGGTGCGTCGGCACATCAGGCCATTTTGCACCCTTCAATGAATGCGGGGAAGATTCCCTTATCTAAAACCCTTACTTCAATTTTAAAAAAAGATTAAAAAAAGGAGTGTAAAAAGCCCCTCAAGAAAGGTTAAAAATACAGGTTGTAAATGAACCTGCATTAAACAAACACAACACATGAGAAAGGTAAGGATATTTAAAAACTACCACAGAAGCAGTGGAACAGACCTGCTCTTCTCAATTTTTTTTTTTAAAAAAATTGTCTAAAACATTGACATTGTCACCCAAAGAGGATGACAAATCCTTAGGGAGGTTAAATCCCTGTCTGATGTGACTAAAATCGGCACATTCGAGAAGAATGTATCGAACGCTTAAAACAACGTTGCAAGTACGGCACAAAAGAGAGCCCAGTTCTTGCAGCAAACGTCGATGTGTTAGACGACTGTGTCCGATTCGGAGCCGATTTAATATTACTTCTTCTCGCCGCTAGGGACGAAACGAGGAAGCAGCGATGGGCTTGATAGCTCGCAGCTTGTTTCCCCTTATCTCATCCCACTCGGCCTGCCACGTGTGAAGAACCGAACAACTAAAACATTCTGCAGGTCCCTAAATGGCCTTGTAAATGAATCGCCTGTTCTTTGTCTCCTTATCACATTTTAAGTACAAGCACCTTTTAACTCTTTCAGCAAAGTGCTAACTTGATATATAAATAGCAGGTGTAAACATACTAATTAGTTTCATAATTTAAATTAATACTATAAATATGGACGCTTATAACACGTACGCAAAGTTCAGAACTATTCAATAAAATAGGTTGGATCTTGGAGAAACGGGAAGAATTCAATTTATCGTTATTATTATTATTGTTTTCTTTCACTTTCGGTCTCGGAATGGAGTCTTCATGCACGACAGTCTGTCCAAAGTCACCAGTATTCCTAAAATTGCGTACATTTTTCTGGCAGAGACAACATAGAAATCAGGTTAGATTATCATAAGCCATATAACTCCACACTTACATGATTGATTGATTGATTGAGTTAGTGTTTTAAGACCACCTTATGCGCAGTAAGGCTATTTGGGACAGGCTATTTGGGACTGGGCCTACAGTTTAAAGTGGGATACGAACCACTATGTACCTCCACCGGGTATCGAACCCGGCCACACTACCATGACATATATGCCTTCAGTCATGGCGCAATGCACGGGAAAAGCTGCACCTTTACTTCGTTTGCGCTTAATTCTTTCCATTTGCGCTTAAAGCGTTCGTGTTTAAACTTTTCGTGATTATTCTTCTTGTGCTTATTTATTAATTTTGGTACGCGATCGTTTCGTTCTGCATTTCTTTGAAATTTAATGGGACTCGATACACTGACATCGTGTCATTCAATGAAAAACTGCTTGAGAAGACTTGGCTTTCCTAGGCAAGTTGCGCCAAATAGTTTAGTAGCGTCCACTTCCAGGGTGGGGCAAAGGTCTCTTCTCAGACACAAACATCGCTTTCTAAGATTCTAGGGGATCGTAAGCACGTAATATCAAAAACACTTGATTCAGTTAACATGTATTGATTATTATTATTATTAATAATAATAATAATAATAATATTATTATTAAACGTGTAACATATAGCGAATACATTGCATTCAGTTAGAGAAGTTGCCAGTGATTATTGAGTAATATTTGTGCATTCATACCGTAGGTGGAGGGAGAACAAAGAGAACAACAAAATTCGACACACCCTTTACACATCATTAAACTTTTAAACCTGTCGGACGTGTTATTTTAGGAAATGTATATACTTCATTTGAAAGAAAGTTGTGGGAGTTGCTGCTATGTCATTGGCCACCGCTGAAACTTATTTGTGCAGTTATAAGCCCTACGAAATGAACCCCAGTTCAAAGGGGGAAGGGAAGGGGGGGGGGGGTGATGGACGGCGAGGTTCATGCAGTTTATGGACAGCACCAAACGTTGTCGTCTGCCAGGCCAGTGTTCTTTAAAAGTCATTTGTATATTATAATTATTTTACGTCACTTTTTTGCCACTTTTGGCTTATCGCGACGATGAATGCTGATTATGTTGTATGGATGAAGAGACAAAAAAAACAAAAAAAACGTCTAGGCTGACGGGACTCGAACCCGGAGCATACGGTGGCGAGCTCCTGCAGTCAACCAATCAGCGTACTCGCTCACAGACTACAACCTTTAGACAGAGAGTATGCTTTAGAAGTGGGTGGAATTAATCTTTTCATACCGTTCCGCTCAGGAAATTACGACAACCATTGATTGAAAATATAAACATATTTTAACTGGCGTTAAAAGTGATCTGTAAGAATATCCGTTTAACATTCATATTGGTTGAAGAATAGAATTTAATAGGTCGGTTGTTATAACTACAATTAAAACTTTGTTGAAGAGTTTGTTTCATGTTATAAGATTATAATTTATATTATTATGATAGTATTGGAGGCTAAGGCGTTAATTTTCAGCCGAAAATTTCCAATCGGTTGTTTGACGAATGGGCTAAAAAACAGAACACTGATCGGCGCAGAACATGTTGACCATTCACATCTCTCCAGTAAAGCTCGGATCACCCTCCCCCCATGGTCCGGTCAAGGTTCGTTCAATCGCGCTCAGCTCGAGGTCCGGTCACAATCGGGTGGAAATAATATTTGACCGGAGCGTGAGGAGGAGGAGCTTGACTTTGCGAAGCTCGGTCATTGACGTGAACGTCTGATAGGTTCAGCCCCGTTGCAAAGAATACGTGACCAAGTTTTGTGCGAGAAGATGAGCCGTCAGAAGTTACCTATTGTAACAACTGAAAAAAAGGCGAGTAATTATGAAATTGATTGATGGGGCCATTGAGCAATAAAATACCACAATATTTTCCTCTCAGTTCTGTTTTTAAAACATTGGTCCAAATATGTGATTTCAAGAACCTGACTAAAATAAATTTAAGAAAAAAACTGACCGAAACAACCAAATTACAATTAGCAAATGAAAGAAAGTTAAATAGGGAACTAACCACAAGTACGATCCGTAAACACTAGTTGTAACTACATTTTTTCATCTCGTTGCATCAATTAAAATCCTTAAGTCAAGAAGCTAACCTATTGGCGGTCATATTTTCCCGTACAACCAAGTTGTCATTTTTGTGTGTGCAAAGGGAAGGGAGGTGGTGGTTGGTCGAACCTCTGCCAAGGGAAAAATCATTTTTGATAAGTGGCCCCGAATCAAGATTAACAACGAACTTGTTCTTCGTTTAAGGAAAACGATACAAAATTACTCCCTATTTTTTTTTTTTAAAAAAAAAGGTCGAGGAAAGCCACGTTCCACACGATGCGCGTAACAATCGGGTCCTTGAAGCTAGGCTTACAGCCTGCTGTATACAGGGTGTTGCAAAATACCTGTTACAACGCTTGGGAGGTGATTCGACAAGTAAAAACAAGGAAAAAATGCCATGTGAAAAAATGTCGAAATCGGCACCGTTTTCGAGTGACAGGCGTGCGAAAATCGCCTCACACCATGTTTATAGCACAATAACTCAAGAAGGAAGAAAGATATCAATGTCGGAATAAAATAATACAAACAAAATCGTACCTGACGAATACAATGGTGCAGCAATTGAGGCCCAGTGTAAATTGCGCAAGGGGACTCTCAAAGAAAGTGGGGAATACCCTGATGGAAAATACAAGAAATTTACTACTATCTTCTACAGAATGTTGAGATCGGAATGTGGCTAGTAAAAAATGACGAAGTATGTCCACATGTCCCACTACTGCTGGGACACCGTCCCACACCCGGGAAATAGGAAAAAAAACTGCAAATCTCCTGTTGTACACGGTTCACATTGCGGTACGAAGAAGAAAAGAAACCAATTTGTCGCATGTCCCACTACTGCTGGGACACCATCCCAAATGGAAAAAGATACGGGAAAATCATAAAAAAACGTTTTCAATCCCTTAATGTTGACACACTACTTTGCAGTACGAAAAACAAAAGTTAAACAATGGCCACATGTCGTCAGGCTGTACATACTACAAGAGAGCCCCCCAAAGAGGTCCTCAGCACTTTCCACAGGGGTTTCATGCACGAGCCTTTTCATTTCTCCTCACACAAAGAAATCCAGTGGTGTGAGGTCGAGGGAACGAGGTGGCCACGGTAAAGGTCCACCCCTGCCAATCCAACGACCGCCGAGAATATCGTTGAGTAAGGCCCTAGCTCCCCGTTCGAAATGTGCGGGGGCGCCGTCGTGTTGAAACCAGATACGTTGTCTACCTGCCAGTGGAACGTTTTCCAAACGTTCAGGAAATACGTCATGTAGAAACACCCGATAATTCCCACCACACAAATTAGAGCAAAATGTACGGGCCTATCAAGTGGTCACCTACTACGCCACACCACACATTCACTGCGAACCTATGTTGATGATGGCGCACAATGATTGCATGCGGATTCTCCATATCCCAGACGTGGCTGTTGTGGCTATTGAACATGCCGTCCCTGGTGAACATTGCCTCATCGGTCCACAAAACTATTGTTGGGAAATCTGGAATGGCAAGAGTTTGTTGCACCTACCATTGGCAGAAATCCATGCGTAGGGAAAAGTCCGTGGACAGTATGTGGTGCACCTTATGCAATTTGAATGGGTGCAATCCCTCCTCCTGAAGAACGCGGAACACATTGCTATGGTGGGTTTGTTGCGTACGAACAATGACACGTGTGCTGTTGTCAGGACGGTCTCGTATCGCGTCCAACACGTCATCTCCAAATAGTAAAGTGTGCACAGTGCGGGGTTTTCCACAATCCCACCTACGGGGTAGTAGAAATCCAGTTTCACACAGTCGAGCATCAAGTCTTTGAAAGAGTGCATGTGCTCGTAACCGCCTATTAGGAAAACGTTCGTGATACGAACGCCGTGCTTCACGCCTGTTTCGGTTTGCCTCTCCATAAACGAGATGCATATCAGCAAGCTCGTGGGTAGAGTACTCCACCATCGTCCTGTTCGAGAACTACCCAGCAACAGGAGCACTTTTCCTCCGAGTGACGGATCACAACTACCGTGATTAGCGCCCACGTAATGTCACACAGGTGTCCACGCAGTTGTTGCAAACCGAGAAAGAACACGAGAATACGTACTCTACGTACAATATTCCTTGGCGCAATTCAACCATACACACACACGCCAGACTAAACTCCACGCTGCGAGACGCAGAATAAGACAGGAAGAACAACGGTCGACTACACTCTCTACGTAGTATCCACCAACGCTAATACGTAACAGGTGACCTACACTTCCAGAGCCTCTAGTGGGGCTTTCTGTATCAATTAGCTGAAATGAATCTAAGCGTAATCTGACTGGCTAGCGTCATTTTCGGGTGAATTTCCTATTTCTAGAGTGTGGGACGGTGTCCCAGCAGTAGTGGGACATGTGGGCATACTTCGTCATTTTTTACTGTCTACATTCCGATCTGAACATTATGTAGAAAATAGTAGTAAATTTCCTATATTTTCCATCATGGGATTCCCCACTTTCTTTAAGAGTCCCTTTGCGCAATTTACACTGGGCCTCAATTGCTGCACCATTGTATTCGTCAGGCACGACTTTCTTTGTATTCTTTTAATCCGACATTGATATATTTCTTCCTTCTTGAGTTATTGTGCTTTGAAAATGGTGTGAGGCGATTTTCGCACGCCTGTCATTCGAAAACGGTGTCGATTTCGACATTTTTTCACATGGCATTTTTTCCTTGTTTTCACTTGTCGAATCACCTCCCAAGCGTTGTAACAGGTATTTTGCAACACCCTGTATTTGTCATGTGTTGTGTGGGAAACTTTCTAATAAAAGAGATGGTCAACAATGTCGATGTGAAACAATGAGCCCGAAATTTTTTATGTCGAACCTAGATCGACAAAGTAGTGTTACCATTGCTGACATTTACAGTTTTGTACATTGTACTTGCAAATAAACGTTTGCCGATTTCTAACCAAAAGTATAACATTATATTAATGATAACCGACCTCCTGTCAGAGTGGTTAGCAGAGCGTGCTACGCCACCAGGTTCGAATCCCGGCCTGGGCATGGATGTTCATTGTGATGTTCTTTCATCAATTTAATCGTATTACCATTCATTCTCATCCTCCAGATTAGTCAAAACTGGCATAAAAACGAAGTAAATCAACCAAGTCAATGAATCCCCGCTTTCACAATTACTTTTCTTCTTTGTCAATTTCTTCTAATTAACGCCAGTGCTGCAACAGCCAAGTCCGTTGTTGAAAATATCTTAATCATTGTAGTTAGCACAATAGACAGGCTTTTCATACAGAAAAATCCGTGTACTCTGTCTGGAGGAAACCAACACCAGACACGTTGATCGTATCTTGACGGAGCAAAGCGTGACCGCTAGTGTGGATACCCTCCGACTGTGAGCGGAGCTTTAGGGAAGAATGAATGACCCGAGTGTTGCTTGAGCGCAGATGTGAATAAAGCCTAAACGCTATACGGGACGCGCTGTGCTTTCTGTGACGTCACCTGTGCTGTTTGGGTCTGTGATAACGACAAAGATTTTTCTGATTTGATTTATTTTATTTTCCTTCGCGTTTTGTACCTCTTGGCTAATTTGCGAAGATGGGGATGAGTGATGAAATTGATTAATGGACATTCACAAACAACCAAGCCCGAGCGGGAATCGAACCCGGGACCCTTGGCTTTGCAGCGCGATGTGCTAACCACTCGGCCAGAGAGTCCGGCAAGTGGTGTTGAATTTCCAAAAAATGAAGAAAGAACAGTAAAAGAAATCAATAAATTATTATATGTGGGCCTATGAACCCCGCCGCCCGCACAGGGAAGTAAGTTTCTCGTACGGCACGGGTAAGAAAAGTACATCGGGAGACAAGTTTGGATGTTAGTACCTATCCAAGAGAAGAAAGACAATCTTATCATTGAAAAATGTGGAATATTTAGCTCGAACGAATGAATATTTGTAATATTTAATATGTATTATAGTTTTATTTTCCCCATACTATTAACATTCTTCATACTATCCGTGAATGATTTTTGAGTTGTTAAGTTTATTTATACAAAGATAGGTTAATCGGGACTGAACCTACATTTTTATTTGGGATCCGAACAAGTATGTGCCCTCCCACCCACCCCGGGTATCGAATCTGGGAGCTCTTGATTACAAGGCAACGACGTAACGTTTACCACTATCACTAATATTTCATTTATACGATTTTTCAATTTAATGTTGCTAACAAAATGTATTTTTTCGTTATTGATATTATCATTCTTCATAATACTCAGTCATTGTTATGTGCCCCTACGTGCGCCCCTATATCCCGCTAAATCCGCCAGTGTATCAGTCGACAGCACCTATCATTGCTCTGTGTTTCTCTTTAACCCCCTGGCTATGCCTACCGTGGTTTGTCGACGAGTCTGCCCTCTTGCGCCTGGAACTAGAAGCTAAGACACGTGGTTGGGGACCGTTAGTTGATTTCCCTCTCCTTCCGTCCTTGTCGACCGTACACGCATGCGCACGAACCTCGGAAAGTAAGTGCATCTGACGCTGTGTATGGGAGCCCGCCATCTGCAACGAATTCTAACGACCATAACCGTCATTTGTGTATCGCGAAATTGTCAAAAAAAGCTACACTAGCGCCACATACCCCCCCGTCCCGACCCTCAAGTTTGTGTATCGTGGTTTGTGTGTAGCATATCCGAGGTAAAAATAACTTTTCGCTGGAAACAATTTTCTGGGCTATTTACAGGTCGTAGAGTCCAAAAAATTGGGAGAGCTTTCCGAGGTACCGTCATTTTTACCTCGGTTAAATTTTTTACCTCGGAACGTTGGTGTTTAATCTCATGGGGCACCTCGGAACAACGGATTTGCGAACTCACACACACACACACACACACACACACACACACACACACACACACACACACACACACACACACACACACACATTAGGGTCTGGCCACTCCCGCAAAGAAATCCTGCGTACTGGCCTGGTCTACGTCAATGACAGAAAAGCAAGCAATACTTTTATTTATATTTAACCCAATGAAAGGAATGTGGAAGAATTTAAAAGAAATAAGAAAGAGCGGAACTACTGTTGCTCTACTATAAAAATTGTTGTCCTTCGAAGAAGAAAAATAAGAAGGATTTACTCCAGCACCTTAACACAGTGTCCCACCAGTCTCTCTTGACTAATACTGTCAAGTGTGAAGAATAAAATTTTCCGCCTGTTTACGTCTAACGTTGCGCAGATTTGGTAGTTCGCAAACGGTGTAATTATTTCGTGTTACCTTACGCAACAGCAAATACATTTCATAAGACTGTTCTGAACACCAGACTTGCGTCAGTAAACAAGCATATCGTCTGTTGCAGTATCACAGGAAAAGAACATCGTCCTGCAATGTTCAAGCCTCTAGATATTTTTCATTAATAATGTCTAATCACAATAATAAGTTAGAAGAAATAACTCGCATTTTCACAACTACCAATATTCTCGTTTATCTTCATCACTTCGAAAATTATTTCTCGAAGATATCTGCTATACTACAAGAAAGCAATCCAAAATTAAAGTAAAAGTTCAACCACATGTATACCCAACTTCATTTACAATATTGGAGAGACAGAATACTTAAAAATTGTTGTTTCAATCGAAAGTAAGGGCGTGATGTAGTGGTTAGAGTTCTTGAAAGCATCGATTGTGGTCCCAGGTTCGATCCTCCTTAGAAGGTGTTCTTTTTTTAATTCTCCTTTTATTACAAACAAGAGCATGGTAACATTAATTGTAATAGCAGTGTATAGCAGCTACATTGTTCTGCAAATGGAATTTATAAAAAATAAACAAATAAATGAATTGACACACGTTCAAAGGGATATTTTCATGTATAAGATCGTGAATTATAATACTTTAACGACAATTGTGTACTGCTTCAAAGACATTGACAAATATTAATGAAATAACTATTTATATTTGTGGCAATTCAGGACATACTAATTTTACCCCTTTTCCCACTCGAGTTCAATGCAAGGATACCTCCGCAAATATCGAATGAAAAGTTCTCATCATGTGCAATTCTCCATTAAATGTTTCCTCCGAGTCGTACTACCTTCGTTTTCTTTGTTACGAACAAGTATTGTTTGCACATTACATGTAGGAGGAGAGTTGCATCTACATTTCACATTGGTCAGCTCCTTCTACTTACTTTCAGGAGCGAAAGCTTGTAGTGTAGTGTTTAACGTTCAGGACTGTCAATCTGATGGTCGTAGGTTCAAACCCTTCCGGTGGCGGAAAATTTTCGTAAGTTTTAGACCTATCCCATTGTATTCATTGTTCACCCCGTGTGAAACGGAATGATTCAGTTTGGAATTAACGATGGGGGGAGGGGAAATATTCATTTCAACGAACCGAGAATTGGACAAAAATTGGATAATTCTTATAAATATGAAAATTACATTCATGTTTTTAGTGGTATAATCGCAGGTAAAATCAAAGATCTTACATGGAAGATTTTACCTTGCTCTGAACTAAGTCAAAAGGCATTTCGCACCGATTTAATACATTCTCCAATACATTTCAAAATGTTATTGAATGTTTCATGTCGATAATTTGACCAATGCATCAATTCTTGACGCTGAGACGATATTTTCTGCAACTACCTCTTCTCTTCAGTCCCTTCTGTTCTTCTCTCCCCTCCTTCTGCTCTGCTTTTATCTCATATCGCCTTCCCTACTTTTCTCGCATCTTATCTCCATCCCACTCATCTCCACTCCTCGTATCTCCTTTCCTGTCTTAGATTTCCGACTCCACGCACTTTTCTCCTCTTCTTTTCGTTCTTCTCTTTTTCTCTCCTTTACTCTACTCTCCACTCTTCTCTCATCTCGTTTTCCTTCTCTTTTCTCTCCTTTGCTCCATTTTCCTCATCTCTCCTAGAATATTTTTCCATTCTCCTCACTACATCTCCTCTCCTCGTCTATCCTCTCTTTCTTCTCTCCTCTCGCTTTCTCTTTCTCCTGTCATTTGTCACCTCTCGTTTTGTCTCATCTCTTCTCCTTTCTGTAGACTCATCAGCGATGAAATGCTAGAAAACCTATTATTTTTCTTTCAGAAAGAATTTTGTCACTTGCGATATAATATTGATATTTTTAATACTTTTTATACACTAATACTGGTTTTTATTTCTTTCGCGTATTTTATAAATATTTATTGTGCATGTGGCAACCCTGAAATTGAGCCTAACTCTACACGCAACCCACCAACACCTTGTGTAAATTGGGTTGCCTAGTTTAAAATGTCGTTGTCCTAAAACTTTTGAGAGACACTGTACAAGGTACATTTTCTGAATGACTACAATTTCATCACATAATGAATAACCAAACATAATGTAAAGTATCGTACTACACATGTATGTTTCATTAAGAAAAAAGCTTAATCCTAAGCTGTTTCTGGTAATGTAGTTTCTTGCATGGACATTGTAAAAGTATGTATATTTGTTTGTAAAATACACTTCCACGCATTCGGAAATTATTCTTTGCACGGTACGGTCGTACTAGTGGTGAGGATAATGTCTAACAGCGTACTTGTCCTTTTTACCATTTATGATAAATCAAATATAAAATATCGTATTGTATTATATATATATATTTTTTCTTTGAAAAATATTTGTACGAAACAAAAACACAACCATTCAGAAACGTCCCTTGTATATATGCATGAACGGTAACATATTGGTAAACATTTTACGTGCCTTCTTTTTTTGTCAGTGATTATTTGGAAACAGTAGATTTCTTGTTTGCAATGCCACATTCACATCAATGCCAATAGAAGTGATTTGCAATATTTACATATTTAATTGCCATGGCACAGTAAGTTAAGTTATGCATGGTGTACATTTCGTGAAATGTTCTCTTTTGTTGAGGAAAATGATTATAGCAAACACACGTTCATTTCCACCTTTAGGCCTGTTTTGCAATGCCATTTTAATATAATTAAATTTATCAAACTTCAAACAGATTACCCTAACCTAGAACAGTATTTTTTATTTATATATTTATAATCTTGTATTGGCAGTCGGTAGGCACTCATTTAAATCTAACTTACGAAATTACAGTGTAACTGTTAATCATAATACATAACATTTTCGGTGTGCGGACGTAAATACCTAACTAACATTCATTTCTTAAACATATATTTATGTGTTACACATTACTTTATTTATTTTGTTATTTTGTTCCTGGGATTTCATACAAAAAAATCCGCTTACGCACAGTCTACTCTCCACGGTGCAACCAATGAAAACGTTGCATTTCTCGTATCAAAGTATGAGAATAGCAAGGCATCAAAGCAAAACGTCTCTAACATGTCCGGGCCAATAAAATCGCTTGAGCGAACATTAAAAGTTTAACAGGCTGCTAAGATTTTAGTGATGCGTTAACTATCAACTCGTTAAGAACGTTTTAAAGATGGTTGAGCGAACCGGGCATTCGTGAGAAGCATTGAGGTTGGCAACAGCCTAATAACGGATTTCTTCCGCATCATGTAGTCCGTTCTATGAAAGTACGCTAATGGAAGAAAAACGTGTAAATTACGTTGGATTATACATTTTAAAATATATTTTCATTAAAGGTTTCTGTTTATAATAATAATACGTGATGATTGTATAAATTACAATCGATCACGTGAACAGCAAGAAAATAGCGCCAGTTTCGAACATGGCGACTTCCATGCGTGCAGGAAGGTCTCCCGTGTTTTCAGAATAGTCTTTCGGAAATACAGCCGTTTGAAAAGTGGCAAGAAGCAGGTTGTTCTTAACGTTTATGTGACGTTGTGTCGGTGCTATCCTGAGCAAGCAGTGAAGTTGGTGTACAAGTGTAATTGTGTGTCTGCGTCTTTGTGTTTTCGGTGTGGTGAAAGAAAGGAAAACGACCGGTCAAGTTGTGTGTCCCGCGAAAAAAAAACACGTTGTTGCTCGCATAAAAAAGTACACCAATTTTGAGATAAGCGCAATACAACGCGACTTGCTTTCGTATTCTTTCAATGAAAGAGCCGTCCTGTCCATTGTGGGGAAGATGTTGATAGTGATGATTGATGATCTCCCCAATTTTAGCAGTGGACGTTAAATCGCCTCTTGTGCCACGTTGAGTTCCTTTTTGGGAAGCAAATTTGACAGACTGTACTCTGACAGGATGATGTCTAGCGGCGAAAATGCCTCAAGTTCAAAAGGGAACTGCTGAATCAAGGTAAGAAAATACATTACTTGCATGAGACTTGCGTAAATAATGTGCTTATTATCGTCTTCTTGTTTTCTAGTGCATGAGAAACCGAGAGAAAGATAGACAATTTCTTTTTATTCCCCGGCTTATCTTTGTTTAGCTTCTGCTAAAACTGGCGGTATATTTGTTGCACAAAGGAGAAAACAATACTCTACATGTCAACAATGTTGGGCAATAATTTGGTGGAAGAGGAAGCAACAAAACCAAAAGGCTTGAATTTACTGTAACGAATCTCTCTCTCTCTCTTGTATAACTTTGGCGCTGTCATACTGAGAGAGGAGGGGGGAAGGGGGATCTGTTAACCCAGTGTCAGATAAATGGGACTTTTGGTGTAGAAAAATATGTTCATTCTTGAACACATATTTAATCTCTTGTAGAAAATTTATTATACTTCAATGTGTAGATTATCAGTTAAAATAAGAATACGTTTTTCCATGTTACGTAAAATTATAGGTTGCGAGTGAGCAGCATATGATGGCCACACCATTCACGAACAGCTGGCGCGGAGTGATACGTTACTCGAAGTGAGACGGTTGTTTACAGAGGGTCGGAAGGTTCGTGATTCTTACTGTAGCTCCGTTGCGTCGCGTCGATCTCGCGTGTTGTTCTGTAGTGTTTTGGTGTTCTGTAGTGTTTCATTCGCTATGTTTGAGTGAGTTTGGCAGGGTTGATGTTCGAACACAAATTCATGAAGGACATAGGCTGTCAATTACAAGACACAATGAATTTGTCCGGAAAAATAGGCATATATTAAATAGAATTATCGATTGCTTAAAATTCTGTGGTCGACATGAACTTGCTCTACGAGGACATAATGAAAGAGGACAATCTTTAAACATTATTTTAATCGGATACATCCATGAAGAGGTGCTCATTATCAATGGTTGTCGCGAACAATTTACAGTGTGACACTTCCATTGAATTAAAAGTCCTTCACAGTGACAAGGCTAATGTTTATGTTCAGAAGAAGTTCATAAACAGAATATGTGACCCTTGTCATCTGATAACTAACTTTGGACAAAAACTGGTTCATAACGTTCCCATAAGTCTTCTGGTGTTCTTCCCTATTGAAAAAACCCTGTAAAAAGTACCTTCTTCCATAAGCAAGGATGAAAAAAACTGTTTATTTAACAAATCCAAGTAGCCCTAAGCATTTAAGGTTCCGTTGATGGAAAATTGACTAACCAATCGTGTTCCACACAGCACGTCACACCATTAACTTACCAACATTAACCATTCAGCTTTGATCTGTCAAACATGGGTTATCAGATAAAAAGGATCGATTTTTCTGTTTATAAACTTCCTTCTGAACATAAACATTAGCCTTGTCACTGTGAAGGACTTTTAATTCAATGGAAGCGTCACACTGTAAATTGTTCGCGACAACCATTGATAATGAGCACCTCTTCATGGATGTATCCGATTAAAATAATGTGCGATGGCATGCGAACGTCTCTCCCTAGACGTCACTTTGATCTCGATGCATTACCGATGCGCTAAACAAATTTTAAGGCATTTTTCTAACACCTCGAAAAGGAGCAAATTGGTACAAGAATTCAGCCATAACTTTTTACTGGTTAAAGATACGTCGAAAAAACCTTCACCATTGCATTTCTCGTGAAATTCTAGCCCAATTTGATATGTCGCACGACCCCCTTCCCATTTAAAATTCTGAAGTTGAATTCAATATGGCGTATATCACAATGGCCGCCGACCGTGTGGGTGTCGTCAATGTGGTTCCCCCTTGGCCTGATAACGATTGGTCATCACCATTTCCATGTTGCGCGCTGCAGTGGCCTTGTACCGGGGGTGTTAAGTGACTTATTGAGCCACCCTGTATTTCAATTCGCAAAAAAAGAAAAAGGAAAGAAAAAACTCTGAGGAAAGCAAAATTAATTAACAACATGCTGATGGAGAATTAAATCACGAACCCTGAGACCTTCTGTAAACAAACGGTCTCACCGATTCGTTGTATCACTCCGCGTCAGCTGATTCATGACCGCAATCATCTGCTGTTACACTCATAGTTCGCAGCACCTATTCATTTTATATAAGGGCCTCTGAATGTGAGAACCCGCTCTCAAAACATCAGACGAATATTCAGCCGCATACATTGTAACTCTCCCGGTCATTCTCTCTTTCATAACCCTTAAAACTACAGACACACCACTGCACTGGGATACCAACTTAACCACTTCATTTACTGGTTTCTCAGGATACCACTGACAGAACGTTACATAAATTTTGAGTAGAATCTGTTTCTCACCCCTTTTCAAAGGCTGTCCTTGCTGGTGTTTTGAAAACAAGCTCGGAGAACACGGAGACCTTCCCGCACGTATAGAACTCGCAATGTTATTTTTCTAAGGATAAGTCAAGCAATATTACTAAGTTGCACTACGTCCTTGCTGTTCACATGATTATTTTTAGAAAATAACCAATGTTATAAAATATCATTATGTACACAAATTTCTAAGCTCATTGAAAGTTACAATGCATATTACTACAAGATGTTCACACTTATCATGCCTTGCCATGTCACCAAGTTATTTTACGAAGTGAACTATATTTGGCGGAACAAAAATCGTTATTAGGATGCTTGTCAAAGTTTCCAACTGCAATAAATTTACGAACTTTCTTTGTCTTGTTTTGATCATCATCATCAATATATTTATTGGACTTACAGCAATGCATATGGCTGTTTATGCCCATTATATATTTTATTTACATAAGATACAATTTACATAAAATCTACAAACAAATTTCAAATACATTCCTGTCTATATCATCCTAAGAAATATACATTACCATGTTATATCATTTTGTCTAAAAAAATGCAAGTAAAATATATTCAATTCACATGCGTGAAAGAAGCCAAATTTATGGGAAATGATTACTGGTGCAAAGAGTTAACCATAAAGGTTAAAAGAAAGAGCATTGGGTTTAAAGTGAGACGTCATTTGCGGCAGCGTATCCCATACTACAAATTGGCCATTGTTTTACCTTACGTAATGAATCCTGTACCAACGCTGTATTTTCGTGTGGATTATTTTACTACTATGAGTTTGCAATGCTTTCTGCATGCAGGTGGTTTTGTTTACAGAAGGTCTCAGGGTTTGTGATTTGAACTTTAGCCTAGCCGTGGGAGTATATCCACCTGCATAGATCTTCCTAATCGCACAACGCTAGAACAACCTTGCGTTCTGACGTCAATTTTTTATTGGCCAACAGTTCTGCACAGGAGCTGGCAACTATTGTAATTTGATTTCAAATATGGCGGAATAGAATGTGTTCCGTGTAAAGTTGTTTACATCGTTCTGTCTGCCTACTCTCTCATTTCCATTTCTTACAGTAAGTTATAATTTCAAATATCTTTATGTTCCACATTATCTTTACATTGTAGATTATTGTAATCGTTATAAAGTGATTCAAAACAGTGCCATCCAGATGGTGTCCCAGTATATTTTGTGTACACATTATATCTTCCTACTGTTGATATCTTAGAATACCGAAGTAAACACAAAATAACTACTTTAGCTGGCATCCAAGAGAAATTGGCCCAAGTTCCGATTGTGTAATTCCGAATTTATCATTGTGCACAGGCACCTTTTGACTTTGTGCGATTTCGGTACTACTTCCGTTTGGTCAAAACAGCTATAACTCACTTATTTCGTCCTTTTTAACATTTCTACTTACTTATTCTGCATTGCGGAACATTCTATAAGGTGTAATTATGAATTTCTCACGAAAATAATTCGAATTTTTCATGTTACGAGTAATTATTTTTGTAGTTTTCTTCGCTTGCTGACACAATATGGCGCGAGCGTTCTGGATCATCGCGCGTCGTGCTTGTGTTTTGTCGATTTCGAGTGGTTATGCAGTGTTTCCATCTTCGAAACAAAAAAAAAAACTTACTAATACCTAAAATGTGGGGTCGTATAACCATTCCCGAATAGCCCCCATGAACCATTCATGGTAAGGTTAGGCAAACATAGTTAAAATTTGGGGTCTTACCAGAAAAATGCCCGGCTCCAGTACCCCTTTCTACACCCTCGATTTCAGGCACATTTCAAATATTTTCGAAAATATTTAGTTTCTTGTAACAAACAGTGTTTGCAAATAGCGCGGAAGTTAATTTTTTAGATCTACGTGCTACAAAACTTAGTTTTTAATTAAATTAAAATTCATTGCGTAACGTCAAAAAGATTTTTCACTTCTATGATGGCGAATGATGGATTCATGTCACAGGCTCAAGTCTGAAGATTATGGATCATTGATTCATGTCACAGGCGCACGTCTGATTTTTTCTTTTTCTTCTTATGATTGACTTGTGCAATGGGAACCTTTGCTATTGCGATATGCTATTTGCGTGATATATTGGCGGATTGGACATTTTAGAATTGGATTTAATTTATGTGACTTCAGAAATTGGAAACAATTATTTCTTTTTGGCAACTGCAGGCCGTAAAGGGGATGGTTGTTTTCTCGGTAACACTTTACTATACTGGAGACGGATTTCTTCAAATTTACAGGAGAAAGTACTTACGCAAATCATTTTCTGTAGTGTTGATGTTCGGGAATGTAGTTTTGATCCATTTTAATGCGAATGCATGTGGTTTTCTATGAAAATCTATTTCCGATGCGCTATTGCTGCTGCCGCCATGATGTTGTCCGTATATGCTAAATTGAACGAAAGGAGTGCTAATGGAACCTAACCTAACAGACCTAACCTAGTAGGCATACCTCGTCCCCGTGATGGTTTGTGGGGCTATCGTGAATTTTTGGGCTAACGTCAATGGTTTTTGGGGCTACCCGTGGATGGTTTGTGGGAAATAAGGAACAACAGTAAGTACTCGTTAATGTAAGAAATAGACATTATTTTCGTTATTCATTATTTCACCTAAAGAAATGTTCTGCAATGCAGAAGAGTACGTTAGCAATGTAAAAAAATGTGAAATAAATCATTGATAGGTGTCTCCGGTATAGTAAAGTAGTACCGTTTTTTCTAAATGACTTGTGGCATGGGATAATTTGCGACTTCTTATTTTTATGATGGGAAGGGATTGGAGGGTGATATTCTGTGGAAAAGGACAACAAGGACTTTGGTAACATTATAGTATAAGGGTGACGGATTTCTTCAAATTTACGGGAGAAAGTACGGTAAATGTCTGTTATATCAGAGATACTTTTCTAACGCATATTTTCAGTTTCAAATGATTTGTACTTACCAACTGTGTATTGCGGAACCTATTTCAAGGTGCCATTATGCTTTTTACACAAAAATAACTTCGATTTTTCACATTACGAGTAATACGTTTGGGTCCTTTCTTCCGTTGCGGAACATAGAATATTTCACGCACAGCTGTGGATCATCACGCGTCGTGCTTGTGTTTTGTCGATTTGGAGTGGGCATGCAGTGTTGAACCTTCTTAACCGAAAAGTACCTACTTTCGTGTTCATTATGTCATCACAAACCATTGATGGATAGCTCCAAAAACCATTCCCGATAGCCCCAAAAACCATTCACGATAACCCCAAAAACCATTGACAGATAGCCCCAAAAACCATTCACGTTAGCCCCACGAACCATTTCTGGCAAGGTTAGGTTAGGTTAGCATAGTTAAAAAAATAAAAAAATTCTGGTAAATAAAGGCACGTTTGGAAACACTTCTTCCTCTCACGAGACCGTGTGACTTTCGACACTCGCGCCATCTGCAGGTTCATAATGGAAACAACTGCATAATGTTGTCGCTTCGCACAAAACGCTACTTTATTACATCAAAAGTGCTTATTTTCTGTTGTGCAGCATTCCATAGTGACAAAATACCTCCACGAAGTTTGATAAATGCAACAGAAACTCATTTCCGTAAGTAGGTTCTCCTGTAAATTTGAAGATAAGTGTCTCCGATATAACAGACATTTACCGAAAGTACTTATGGAAATCGTTTTCTGTAGCGTTGTGGAAGTTCGTGAATGTAGTTTTGATCCATTTTAATGCGAATACATGTTGTTTTCTGCGAAAATCTATGTCCGACTCGCTGTTTCTGCTGCCGCCATTTGTTTTCTGCACGAGAGCACAATAGATGACATAATCCCATAGTCAGTGTTTCAAACTCGCCGTATTTTTTAAATTTTTTTTTAACTATGCTTGCCTAACCTAACCTTACGGGAAAATGTTTTTTGGGGCTAACGTGAATGGTTTGGGGTGCTAACATCAATGGTTTGTGAGGCTAATGTCAATGGTTTGCGAGGCTAATGTCAATGGTTTGCGAGGTATTAGCATATTTTCAAATCCGGGCACTAAAGTAGGTATTTTCTGGTGAACGAGGTTGCAACACTGCATAAATCAACAAAACACTCGCACAACGTGCGATGAACCAGTACGCTGTCGCCATAATGTGTGTTACAGAATCGAAATAACAAGTAACAGTAAGTATTCGTAAACTTACTTAGAAATGCATTATTTCACCCTTGGGAAATGTTCCGCATTCCAATATAGTACATTAGAAATGTAAAAAAGGGCGAAATATATGATTTATAGGTGTCACCCCCATACTATAATAGTACCGGAATTTCAATGTAGGAGTTACTTCATTTTTGGACTTACAAATTGAACTCCGACCCACAATTCAATACGTGGCCTTGGTAAAAAGTGGTAAGTTACCTTCTTGGGTTTATTTTTGGTATCTTCATGTGTCAATGAGGAAAACGGTGAGAAATAGTGTTGGGGCAGGTGACTCCGGCCATTTTCTAACATGCCTTTAAAAGAGACTCTATAGATAAAGGCAGGGCCGTGGTAGCGGTAAGTCAATTACCCGGAATTGGTGGGAAATTTGGACTCAACAATTTCAAACTTTAAATGGCTGTACAGTCGTTAATACTTCTTTCCGCGCTCCATTTTTTTATATTCACAATTAGGATCACATAATCTTCATAATGAAAGAAAAAAAAATGAAAATTCGAGGGTGTGGAATAGGGTACCCGACCCAAATGCCCCACAAACCATTGACGGAAGGTTAGGTTAGTTTAAGTTAGGTTAGGCAACCAGTTAAAATTTGGGGTCATATTTGGTTTTTTCATCTTACAGAACAATGGCGTGTTTGGAAACACTGACACGGGGGTTACGTCATGAAACACACGGAACATCTGCTTCACGTACAGGAAGTACATGGAAGCAACGGCAATTGCGATATTTTTATACATAAAAACATGAATTACCGCTAATAAAGATGAAACGATGACAGAAAATACATTCAGGAACATCAACAATGCTACAGAAAGTGATTCGCGTAAGTAGTTTCTTCTGTAAAAATGAAGAAATCTGTTTTCACTAAACTGAAGTGTTACCGCGATTTCTAATTATGTATGTCAATGGGTTGGGTTTATGGCTCTTTAAAAAAAAAGCTTTAAAAAAATACATGATCACAAAAGATCTGTTCACCCCCTTCGAGCCTCGAAAATCTGCGAAAACTCCCGTTCCAGTCGACCTGCCTGCTCGCATAAGTTACTTTTCAAATGAAATTTCCATGAGGAATAATACTTAGTGAAGCTTTCGGTAATTGTTCAGTATATTGGAGACACATTAAAATTGGATATTTTGTGTTGTGCATGGTTCGTACTTACCAATTGTGTATTGCGGTACTTAGCTCTAGGTGCCATTATACTTTTTACACAAAAAGAAACAAATTTTCACATGCAGAGTACTTCTTTTGATTCATTTCTTCACTTTCGTAACACCTTCATTTTTACACAAGAAACTACGTACAGAAATGAGTTTATCTAAGGTTTATAATGTTCGTCGAGGTATTTTCTTTTATTGTGGAATCTATTTGACCGGGAAATCATGTATTTTGCAACAGACATATCTCACCGATGCACAATTGCCATTGCTTTCCTACATGAATTGGAAGCTCCATACGTTTGATGACGTAACCCCCTCTCAGTGTTTCCAACCTTTTTCTTTTTTTTAACTATGCTTGCCTAACCTAACCTAACCTTATCGGAAATGGTTCATGGGGCTATCTGAATCAAAAAAATCACTCTGTATGTGAAAAATTGTTTTCGTTTTCATGAAAAAAGCATAATGGCACCTTGAACTATGTTCCGCAATACACAATTGGTAAGTACGAACCATGCAAAACACAAAATATTCGATTTTAATGTGTCTCCGATATACCGAACTTTTACCATACATTATGCACAGGTAGCTGACTGATAGCCCCACAAACCTTTTCCGATAAGTTTAGGTTTGGTTAGGTTTGGCAAGCATAATTAAAAAAAGGGGGTTGGAAACACTTACAGGGAGTTACGTCATCACATCGGGGAAAGCAATGGCAATTGTGCATCGGTGAGATATTTCTCTTGCAAAATACATGATTTCCCAGTCAAATAGATTCTACGATGAAAGAAAATACCTCGATGAACATTAGAAACCTTAGATAAAATCATTTCCGTAAGTAGTTTCTTCTGTAAAATTGAAGAAATGTGTCTCTGATATACCGAACTTACTTGTGGAACTTACTTCCACAACCGTTTTCAGTGTTCTAATGTACTTTCTAATACTCCTATATACTTACAAAAAATCATTAAACATTCGGAAACGTTCCCTAGAAATTTACCAATTTAGTATCAAATCATGAGTAACTTTATAAATATTTTATTACGCTGTATTGATTTTGTAAACAATAAAATTTTCTGCATCCGTAAAATACATACCAACATATTGTCCTTCTGGTGTGGGCACGGGTGTTCCTTTGTGAGTGCCCCTTTATTAGTGTAATCTAATCATCAGTCATACCCGGGTTCGATTCCCGGTGGAGGCACATAGTGGTTCGGATCCCACTTTAAACTGTAGGTCCAGTCCCGATTAGCCTTACTGTGCATAAAGTGGACTTAAAACAACCAATCAAATCAAGTCATCAGTCATACTGTCACGATTAGCCAAAAGTGGCAGAAAAGCGAAGTGGAAAGTTGAAACTGGTAGAAAAATGACATACAATATCAAGAATATAATACTAGCATGGCAAGACTTAGATAAGCAACTACTCCCTGGGTAGTAAATAAGGCACAGTGCTCCAGACACCACTTTCAATTTTACATCCAGCCTGTCCAAGTATAAAATTGTATGAAAATAAACTTTGTCAAATTGCCTCAGTACTATGTACAGGATGTGCCAAAAGTCACTATTGGATATTGATATATTATTATTATTATAAAATGCGGTTATCAGGGCAGATACCGTATGAACTAAACATAGCAGGTAACCAAACACATGAGTAACACACACCGCCGCCATAACTTTGATTTTAACTTCATCATTCAGACGGATGTCTATCAGAAAATAGACAAATTGTTACCATACAACATATGTAAGATGATACACACTCAACCTACGGCAACTGTCTGTGTGAATTTTACTTGCTAATAATACGCTTTTGCATTGAAAATAAGGTACTATTTCCATATAGTGGAAACACCTAGAAATAATTTCTTTCGCAACTTTTTTACATTGCTAACGTACAATTCTACATTGCGGAACATTTCTTTAGGTGTAATAATGAATTTCTAATGAAAATAATGTATATTTTTTAAATTTACTAGTACTCACTGTTTTTCCGGTTCTGTAACACTCAATGTGGCGATATCATACTGGTTCATCGCACATTGCGCCAGTGTTTTGTTGATTTGGAGTGCGTATGCAGTGTTTCCAACCTTCTTCACCGAAAAATACCTAATTTTGTGGCCAGATTTGAAATTATGCTAATACCTCGTTAGCCTCACAAACCATCGACGTTAGCCCCACAAACCATTTCCGGTAAGGTTCGGTTAGGTTAGGCAAGCATACTTTGAATTTTCGAAAATTAAAAAATTTTGCAACAAAAAGGTGTGTTTGGAAACATTGACAGGGGGTTACGTCATGAAATGCACAGACCATCCTTGACGTGCAAATGGGAGCAACAGGAATTGCATGTCGGAGAGATATTTTTATGGAAAAAAAATAAGATTTCACGCTAAAAATATTACATGGCGAAAGAAAACACATTGAGAAACTTCAACGATGATACAGAAAGTGATTTGCGTAAGTAATTTCTTCTGTAAAAACAAATCCATTTCCACTATACGGAAGTGTTACCAAAAAGATTATTCAATTGTAATTTTTGTCTCACAGTGTACAAGTGTACATTGATGTCATTAAAGACTGATGGAAGAACATGATGAGATTGCTACTACTTAGGTCCTATCCTGAAAATAACATGGTATCATGTTCTGAATCTTGATTTTTACTACCTAGCTTTTCTGTCAAAAAGTATGAGATTCAAATGCTAGCTTTTATACCAATTGCAGCTAACCTATTTCACTTGTACTTTCAGGTGTGAGTCTAAAGCTTCGTAATGCTTTATTTTGCAACTAGCCAATAGCTAAATAATTTAACAAGCAGCCAAGAAACAGATATTTGCAATTCAATTACCACTGTAGTCACTGGAACCGGGATACAGTGTTGTGTATGATGATGTGTGATGGTACTTTGTTCAGAATAGAGGAACAGAATTTTCGAAATGTTTTCTAGTGTAGTGAATCCACATATTCACAATGTTAAAACCAAAATGTATTTTTATATACCACTTTTCATCCAATTTTTCACTGCTATAACACCGAAATTTTGCTTTTTTATTTACCAAAATTATGTGCCTCTAGTAATGACATAAGAATCATACATAAAAAAATGTTGTTTTAAACTGTGCATATAGTATGACTGCAGAAAAGCACAATTAATATGCAAATTGAAGCAAAGCAATCTAAAACATGTTAACACCTTAACACTTCACAAACACGTGCAAACTAGAGCAATCTGGATACTGAAGTGCTGACACGCCCTGTGCCAAAGTCAGCGTAAAGCTGTGAGTCTAAATGCTGGCAGATGCGCTCTTACTGCCCAGCACGATAGCCACCTCTCCATGGACGACTCGACAATGAAAGCCACTGTATAGCTATTTGTAGCTCTGAAATCAGTGTGATTGTTATTAATAATAATAATATTTTTTTTTGCAGTGCCAGGCAGAAGTTTCTCAACTAATGTGAAAAGGCTGTAGTGATATCCAATGGAATATCCAGAAATTGGACCCTATGATCCAAATGTAGCACCAGTTTCAGGAGACATATTAAGTAAATATGCATTGATTTTTATAAATTCCTGTATTTATATATAATTTGTGTTCATCAGAGTAGCATGCCAACACATTTTATACTTTATACCTATGAATAAAATGCTTTGTATGTGTATCATTTTTTGCCATAGGATGTAACAGTATACCATCGATGCAGGCAGGCACATATCTAGAAATATATTTGGAGGGGAGTCTGCACCAAGTTCCCCAGAAATAATAATGATAATGTTAAAATTAAAACAAATTATAATTAAATGAAATATTAATTAAAATATGTAAATTTATTAATATTGCATTTTTATTATTACATGAATACTTAAACCCCGACGCTATGAGGCAAGAGGAAGAAGAGAAGAAGAATACTAAAAAAAATGCATAAGAATATAAAGCATTTATTTATTATCTAGTTTCCATGTACTTAGGATCACCAATTTGTATAAAAACAAGGAAATTTATGTCAAATAGATAAAGAATTGAATATTTTTTGAATAATAAAAAGGATGTTCCTGATTAATATTTTATGCATATTTTCTTAAGTAATAGTGTGCATAAATCTCCTTGGTACTGTCCTTCAAAGCAGTATGACCCCAATATAATAGTCCTTGTCTTCGAAGTTCATAGGAAATAAATAACCATCGATTATAGTACAACAAGTGCTAAAAGTACATTTTCATTATTTTATTTTAGTACTTGGTAAGTCTATCAGCGTGGGGGCATCCAAACCCCCTGCCATAAGTATGACTGTGGATGCAGGGTTGACTTTTCTGGATTGTACTTGTGAGAATGAAAGTATCATCCAGAGCTAACTTTTATGTAATTATACTTTTTACAGGGTACAGTAGAACCCCAATTGTATGTTCTTGTATTTTCCATTTTCCTGCACTATAAATTCAATCTTGATGGTCCAAACATAACAGGGTTTGAAAACACCCAACCCACCTGGCCGCATGTGGGTTTAATCATTTTTTTTTGGGGAGGGGATTAATTGAATTTTTTTGGGTTTAATTGGGTTTTGTAGGGCTTTTATAAATAAAATGTGAATACATATAATAATTCACATTTGTAATTGCTGCTCAATATATTTTCATTTGCATAGCTTTCTTCATTTAACAATTCACACAAGCGTCTCAACGATAGTATTTACAGAGAATCTGACTTCAGATCCGAGTTCAGTGACTTTTATTAATTAGGATCTAGAATTTAATTTTGAATGGGATTTTATTTTATATTGTCATAATTATAGTATACTAATAATTTCGTGTTTGTTATTTGTATTCAATATTGACCAAACATAAATATGTTGCTGTTCAACATACATATTGGAATCTTTTGTCTAAAGTACCTGCAGAATCTACAGCATAATATAGGCCTATATAATTTCTTAATAAAGATTCAATGTTTGTATTGGCGTACTAAGCTCTGATATTTCGTTCTGCTTCATTTCAATATTACGTGTTGTGCATTTTAGATAGCACTCGATTCATAATGACGCTTGTGATCACATTCTAAGAATCTAAAATGCAATCTTCATTAGTATACACCTCTATGACATTCCTTCATTTCAGAAATAATTGAGATACCAAAGTTAATGAAAAACCCACTGTGTTTTAAAATTTTTTTTTTTCAAGTTTGACCCACCTTGGCTAACCGTGCAACATAGCAATGTTATAAAATTTTCCTTGATTTTACATTTTTCCACATTTTCATTTTTTTCAGCTTGATCCCCCGAAAACATAAAATTGAGGTTCCACTGTATATCCAAAAACAGTGTTCCAAATTAGTGGTCACCACTCGCAAAATGTGATGCATTTTTATTCTTATGCCTATGTAATTTTTTTCAAGACACCAACCCACACAGCACACAAGGATTTCTTTTGGATATTTGTGTCGGAAGTTCTGGATATCCAATAGATATCCAGGAATATCCAGAAATGCATATTTTGGACATTTCCAGATCATTTTTGGACATCAAGTGGGACGTAATCTGGTCATTATGCTTTGATTTAGACGTTTTTGTACGTACTTTGCTTATTGTATGGACACGAAAAGTACAATTTTTGGACTAATTTTGGATCTCATCTGGATATTATTTTGAAAGGATGCATGCAACAGTCAACCACCATGTCTATTGTTATATTTTTTAAAAATGTACCCACACACACTAAGTAATAATTACAGAAGGTCGTTCGCTTTATATCCGACCATGTTTGATGGGTACCCACCTTAAAAGATGCCACGCTGCCACCACCGATCATGTTCTATTGGACCCCCAGCATTGTGGACTATCGCCCGGCATTACAGTCTCCATTGCAGCAAGCTCCGGCGCAGGACAGGCATTGGAATTCTGTCCCACTCCTCCCTGCAAGCTTTCCATAGACCATCCAGGGATGTTGAAGACGTCGTTTCAACAGTCCAAATGCGCAAAAATCCACTGCACTGGCATCTGGGCTTTTCACAGGAATGTCTTCAAACGGAATGACACGAATTCCTAATTCCTCTGCCATTTCCTGATAAAAACGTAGTGATGTTCTGGCGGTGTGACTCGAAGCCTTGTCCATATGGATCATCACCTGGTTTGCATCCATTCCATACAATTTTGTGATGTCTCTCTGATAGTTAGGTGTCAGAATGGAGTCTTGGAAGTATCTGGCATTCACCTTCACATTTTTCTCCACCTTGCGTATCATCAACTTACGCTCATATCCGAATCCTGTCACAACCATAGAGCCACGAGGGAAACTTTCCCTGCACTGACGAACAAAGTTGCTGTGCCCTTTGCCATCAATGTCATAGTATGTGATCGCCCGACTGTGACCACCAGCAGTGAGATGGACATATGATTCATCCATTGTGACAACTTTCTTCCATTTGGAACCCACCAGGTACCTTTCATACAGGTTCACAATGCGTACGTATGAAAACTTAGCATGGAAAAGATCCATTACGTAACCATCCCAATACCTGTTGATTTTCTGTGCCATTTGATAACATTCACTACCACTACACTTGTGCACCTACAAGGTCAGACACAACACTGCTCCCGCCAGCAGACCCATAGTTCCTGCATGATACGCCAGGTGGCAGAACCGAATCGACAATGGTCGGATATAAAGCGAACAACCTCTGTACTTCAAGCTTGCGTCCAGCTTGCCATAACAAGCTTGCTATCGTAAGCTTTCCGCAAGCTTTTGTGCTATCTGGGAATATTCCTTGGAGATTTGTGATGCTATAAGCGAGCATTGGCCCGATTCTTGTATGCAGCGTATTGTAGCGTTTCTGATTCTAAGATTTTAAAAAGTTTCAATCGCTAATAGTAGCAAATAACAAGATGCTCACCAACAAGGAAAACAGTCACAAGCTTCTGATTCGCTCAGGCTCAGGCGTAAAACACATGAACTGAAAATGATGTGGATAGCTAAGTAGGATTTACTCGATTTTAGTCTCAATTGTATTGTAGCGTTTAGTAAGACTAAATCGAAATTTTCTGATTCTAAGAAGAAAAATATTAAATCACTAAATATAACAAGTAAATAAGTTTAGAAACGCTAATGCTTCAATGCAATTATTGTTTCAATTCCAAGATAAAGTATACACAACGGTAATACTATGACCATTTTCTAGGGGTGTGCGGGACAGAATTGTTTGGGTCGGGACTGGAAACTTTTTAAATCCCGACATTCGGGATGGAAAAGTTTGCAATTTACCGACAAAGTTGGTAAATTTTCGGGTCTGGAAATATTCAAAATTTCCCGAAGATCTGGCAATCTCGAATTCTACACGTCATTTTCACTTTAAGTGATTATTTTTGCATTTCTGGTACAAAAACGAACAATTTTCGATAAGTTCCAGACATTTACAATGCAGAAAACGTCTAGAATTAATGACTTTTAAAAATTACCATTCGGTATTTTCCAACTTTATGGGATCCCAAAAAGTTGGGAATTAATTTCCCGAAGTTGGGATGACTCGAAATTTTTTTCCTGATTCCGGTCCTGACTTTTCGGGACCCCACACACCCCTACCATTTTCTAATATACGAAACATATCCTACTTATGTTCATTGTTGGATAACAAGTTCTGGATCAGTTCTAGACATGTATTAGATACCCAGAATTGTATGTATTTTGGATATCCAGTTTTGACAAGATCTGGATGTGTTTTGGATATTCAGTTTTGGAAGAGATCTGGTGACATATTTGATATTCGGAATTGGACAATGTTTCTTAAAACCAGTTCTACACACGTTTAGGCTGTGTATTAGATATCAAGAATTTGTCGAGTTTTAGATGTCCAGTTCTGGATATCCTACAGAAATCCAATGAATATCTAATGGACATCCAATGGATATCCATAATATCCATGGATCTGATCTGGACATTGTGTATATCCAATGGATATCCCTGGGAGATTTGTGCTGTATGGGAAGGTGTTTGGTAGGCAGAGCAGTTCCCAAAACAATCCCAATTTGTTACTTGACACCTTTGTTGTTTTGCTCACTGTCATGATTAAAGCCTGGAATTTTTTCGTGTTACATTAAGTTTCAAAATATGTGTATAAACATGTAAAGAAGTGTGGTAAAATGTGTGACTTGGAAAAAGGATTGATTGGAAATTCCCATTAACATTCTCTTAATTTTTATACAGCAAATTGTGCTCGTCAAACAATTAATGAATATGATTAAATATCAATTAAACTATTTTGTATTTAATAACTATCCATGCATTTTTGCACCGGCCCCCATGGCGGGTGGTTAGCACATCATGCTACGATGCCTGGGTTCAAATCCTTGCCTGGGCATGGATGTTTGAGAGTGTCCATTCATCAATTTTATCATATCATCATCACTCATCCCCATTTTCACAAATTAGCGAAAAGTTTCACAAAAGGCGAAGTAAAATAAAGCAAATCAAATCAAAACCATGCATTTTTGCTAATGTAATGACCATTACATTACAATACTCATTTTTATAATTAACAAAAAGGAGGAATTTGTGTCAGCTTTTGAGCAATAGTGAGTTTCTAAGGGCCAGGTGTTTGTAATAAACTATAAATGATGTACTGGTACGTTCTTTTTTGTATGATTTTAAATCACTACCAAATTGAAAATAATGATATTTTTTTAAAAAAAATATAGTATAATTTGTCAATTAAGTATTCAGTTATACAACTAAAATTTCAACTTTGTTAACCAGGTGCAAATGCATTAAGCATTGGGAACCATATTTTCACTTAAGCATCAAGATACTTTATGAACACTCTCTGAAAAGCGGAATCACACTTAGTTGAAACTTTTTCTTCCCTTAAGTGATGACTTTGTGACTGAGCTTGGTAAGTGGTCTCCCCACCAAAGTTCCCAGATTAAAGTCCTAGCCTGGCTAGGGTATTGTTTGTGAGTGCTTATTCATCAGTTTCATCTAATCATCACTCATCCTAACATTTAGCCAAAAGTGGCAGAAAATCAGTGCTGAATAACAAAAATTCAATATCTTTTCTAAGTGTTAAACATAATTGGTTGGTTGATTTGGTGTTTTAAGTTCACTTTATGCACAGTAAGGCTAATCGGGACTGGACCTACAGTTTAAAGTGGGATCCGAACCACTATGTACCTCTACTGGGAGTCAAACCCGGGACCTCTTGATTACAAGGTGACTGTGATACCTACCACTGCATCATCAGGGAGGCCCTGTATTAAACATGAACCAGAACACCAGTTTTGACTATCAAAATTACATGTGATACAAGTAGGAAAAATTTCTATGCTAATCCAGGTAGCACAGATCAGAAAAACTTTGAAAATCCACATTTTAGGAGTCTGGAAATTTGCTTTAACTGGGACTGAACCGATGTATGTATCGGTATGAGCTGATTACAATTGAAATTTAATCGCCAATACTGGCTGACACATTTCCAAAGTTTGGGGATCATCAACTTCTGAGATGCGTTGACTGGGTTGAGATCTGAGATTTGTTTTATAATTTTATGTAATAATATATATTGTAAGTAGGCTTGAAGATTTGCCATAAAATGTTTTTTTTTTTTAATTCCTGGCCAGAAAATGTAGGCTTTTACATTAAAAAACACTCTCAGGTGTCATTTCTGAAAATAATACATGTACAGTAAAACCTCATTAATCCAGACCCAGATAAGCTGGACTTCGCTTAAAAAAAATGCAAGGTTTTAAATGTGGCTAGAAGTCAACAAGAGAACTTCCCAAAGAAAAGGCAGTCAACCACTGATGAAATTCTGTTTCCGCAGACTTTGTACTGTATAGTGTATTTAGGCCTATGCCCTTTATACATCATAATAAACGTGTTTTGTTGCCATAAACGGGGTTTTAATGCACTTTCTACTGTTCTTTTAGGTTATTTCAGTAAATTCAGACTATCGTTAAACTGGTCAACTTATCCCTGCCATTAGTCTGGATTAACAAGATTTTACTGTATTTTACAGTCGCTGTTTTTCTCTATTTTAGTCATAATAGCCTATTTCGAAGATAACTACTTTTTGAGTGCCTAATCCAGGGAAAATGTGAAAAATCTGTCTATGTTCATCGCTTTTAGTGCTTATTTTCCATGCTTTTTTGCCTGCCTATTGTGAGAGTTTTTAGTGGCTGTCACTCCTCATCCTGGTTATAACTCCTTTCCTCCCTTAATTTCCTAATAATGATGTGATCACGGATAGTGTACATATTATAGGACACCGAGTATTTCGATAACATTCACTCAGTATTCAAGTTGTGTGAATTCTTTGCATGTATATTGATGATATATATATTTTTCTTGTAAGTGTGATAATTTATTTCTAAAATAAAATCAGGCAAATTGTTGGTGAGGCTCGACCCCCATACATAGGCCCATATAAGGTGCACTGCTGCAGAGTAATTATCCTGGAAATTGTGATGATAGTGATCTAAGACAGGTATTACCAAACCCCTGTTTCACGGCACCTTTAGTGTTTCAAGATTTTTCCGCAGAGCCCAAGTCAGATTTTCCGTAGAGCCCAAGTCAGAATGTAGGCCTATCTAACACTTGGCAATGTTCAGTTACTGTGGTTAGGTTGCTTGCCTTAAGTTAAAAAATAAACACACATTTCAAATTCAGAAACATTTTATATGTAAGAAAAAAGTACTAAATAAGCACATATTTGCAATAAGTGTCATTTCAGTGAATATAATGGAACATTTTGAGGTGCTCCTGTAAGCCAGCCACGGTGCACACTTTGGAAACCACTGATCCAAGAGATAAAACATACTTACATATTTTTGTAAATGAAAAATTTTCTAATTGTGTCAATAACAGAAGTAAGTACATAATCAAATATCATACTAGCCTATTTTTCCTGCTGTACATTTCAACCTTTTTTTAAAATTCTATTATGTATTTGTAATCTTATATCCTTACCTTTATCACATTTAAGTTTACGATGATGGAACAGCCCACTTCCCAGGAGGTGATCCTGGCTACCCTATGCCCAGTGATGGTTTCGTGCCAGCCACTGAGCATTACACAGAATCCTATGGAGAACCCGAGTTTCAGGAAACTCACTCTATCCTTGCCGATGGTGGAGAGCATTTTGGTGTGTCAGCAATCGCATTTGATCTGCAAGAAGAATTGCTCTGGATGGGGAACCAAGGTGTAAGTATGATGTACAGAAAAATTACTTTTGGAGGAAAATTGGCATGGAAATTAGAAAGTAGTGATGAGATGGGTTAGTCGATATTCTTATCAGTATTGGCCAATATATATATTATTGTTGAAATTGTCGGATTTTACTACGGCTGAGCTGATTCTGATGTATTATAGTGGAAAGTATCGGTAGCTGTTTGAACAGTGCTGCCAAGTTCACAAGCTTAATTGTCAAACCTTGTGTGTCCCACATTACAGTCTGCACAGTGTTTTGCTCTCATTATTATGACATATCATATGGTGGCTGCGGTGGCTCAGTCGGTAACGCGTCTGACTACCGTGCTAAAGGTCCCGGGTTCAATCCCTGGCTGGTTCAAATCCGGGAACTTTTCTAACGTTGGAAGCAGCCCCGGTGCCCACCCAGCATCAAATAACATGGGTACCTGGGGAAAAAATAGCTTACACCCAGGTACTTATCCAGGAATTCCTTTCGGCGAGGTGGGTGAACCCCATTTTTTAAGGGGTATTGTATGTTTAAGGCCAGTGGTGGCAATTTGGTTCTAAAACTGGGGGTTTGCAAGGAAAGTTTACTTTCTCTTGATAGACAAGGCTTAGCATTAAGAGGACATAGTGTGGAGGCAAGAAAATGGGGAACAACTATCCCCTAAATCGTCTTCTAGAATACAGTTGGATCGCGAAACAATTAATGAACAGTGAAAACCCTTCCGTTCCCAACACATCTAATGTTTCGTCTCCCAATATGGTTAAATGCTTACTTATTTATCTCCAGTTATGTGCCCAAGGGAGGGTTGGTGGGGTCATAGCCCCATTTGAACGTCAAAGACAGGAAAAGATGTCTAAATGAGGACTGACCACCAAAAATAGTATACGTAACCACTTTCCCTTCCGAAAATTCTGGGAACGCCACTCGTTATCTCGGACACATTTTTTGAAATCAAGTTCCCAGAAGTTTTTATGATTTCATATTGGAGACTGAAGTAAAGTGCCTTGTACACGATCAAATAAATCATGAACAAGTCCTTGAATTGAACACTTAAAAGGCAATGAAGTCAGAAACAACGCAATTTTTCTCATTGGATCCAAGGTCAGGTCAAAGTATATCTATTTAGGAATATTTCTAATTAACGCATATTTATCCTCATTGTATTCTAGAATGTTCCGCAGATAAACGATTCATGGATATTGCCAGTAGTTCGACTCCTCTTATTCAAGAACATTCCCTCTCGCGTCTTCCAGAGATTAGAAATTACAACGAATCGCCCTACGTGTGGAGCTACCTTTGTAGCTTCCAAATACTGACAAGTCTCTACATAGTGCTCAAGTTCACTGCGACAACACTGAAAGCTCAAGTAAAGTTTACGTGCAATATTATCAACAACACGGTAATTCTCCGTCTTGCTTTCATAAGTATTTCTCTCCTTAAAATATCGTCACATTTTTCAAGAAGATAAAAACCTAATTTTATGTAGTGTAAACTGAAAAATTACCTGAGGGGACTCGAGCCACCTGGTCCCCATCTTGGATACGTGCTAGTAACAATAACAGGGTTATAGAACATTCTCAGTCACATTATTGACGAAGCCGAAAGCCTAATTTTATCTAATGTAAACTGAAAAGTTTTCTGGAGAGATGAGGGGTCAAGCCCCTATACCCCACTTTGGATGCGTGCTATTATCAATAACAGGGTTACAGAACATCCTCCGTCTTGCCTTGATAATTATTTCTCTCCTTAAATTATCGTCACATTATCTTATTTCACACAACAAGAAACCAAAATCCTCATTTTATCTACGTAGTTTAAACCGAAAACTTTTGCTTAGATATGTGCCTGTCCTACTGTATTTCTTGCGTTGTTCGGGCACAAAGCAACAGCACAATTGCGCGACATTTTCCTGAAGTGTTATTGTTGTTGAAAAAAATTCTCCACTATCACACAAGAGCTACAGAAATAGAAAACACAAGGCACTTTCACACAAATGCAGATCCTATAACAAGCGGAAAGGTCTGTGACAGCGTCAGTTCTGTCCCGTGAGTGACGTCAGGGTTGGGAACGCCCACGACCCTCTTTTTTCAGCTTCGGGAGGGAAGACTGCGCTACTTTCTCAACTATATTATATACTTACTTTGAATTGCATTGTATAAAACATAGTAATAGCAGTGTGGAGATATTCTGTGGCTTAGCTTAATGGAAGCCGTGGTTGTAACTTTTTGCGATGCATGTCAATCGGATTGTTTTCTAATAAATTTCAAGCATGTTTGCATGTAAAAGTTAATAAAAACCTGAAATTACTAACCCCAGACTTGTTTTTGACATTTTGCATGAGTAAGCGTATGTTGGTTAAGCCTGAAAGGTAAAAGTTCCAGTAATGAAGTTGGTCCCCTGCGATTCTCCAGTTGCCAGAAGTGCTACGAGAATTGGTAGATGGTCACATTATTACATATAAAAATGAAATATATCAGCAATATATGTCATTACCCAATTTTATAAGATCTACTCTATTATACTCAACTCAGAGGGAAAACAAGGCCATTTTCAGTTTGCACTTGTTAATAATAGTAAGAATGGATATATTGTTTTATAATTTGAGTATGTTATACCTTCATTCCATACCATTTCAACCAATTTTGAATTAATTTGTCGCCTCACCATTTTTAAAATTATTAATATTTTAACCATTTATTTCTTCATCTTTCAAGTGTTCAAAAGCAACATTAAATTTTTTTGTAGGCTTGCGTTTCGATCTGGCAGCTATTTTCAATCAGTGCCGTGCAGTGATTTTACTGTTTTCAGACCTTTACGAAAATCACTGTAACTTCTGTTCTATAATTCCAAATGTAATGATTCAAAACCCATTTAATTAAAAAATAAATGCTCTTTCATTTTGTTTATTATCAGTTTTGCTTCCAGAATAGTAGTTTGCATGCTATACTACAATAAATCAGAGATTTTTTTTTCATAATTGCTCATATTTGGTGCACAAAATAACTATGAAGGGGGCAAAACACCTTAACCATATTTCTTATGTTTACTCTGTGGTGCAGGGTAAGTCCAAAAATTTTTAAACATATGAGGTGTCTGAGCTCCCTTTCTTTCTATAAACTCTCAAAAATAGAAAATTTTTATAAAATCGACACTGTGTATCCCCAAATGGGGGCTGAGGAAAAATCTGAAATTTGCACCATAGTTAGAACTCTTCAGGTCCAACATAATATAATTTGCTGAAGGTGTTTTTCCGAATAAGAAAAATATTTAACATTAAATTTACCCAAAATTAGCCCCTTCACAATACTAAATGAAGCCTGTGTAGGAACTGAGAAATGAAGAAACTGCAAGACAAAATAGGACAAAATGTATGCAAATGAACGAAAAAGATGGATGTGAAATATCATGTGTAGTTTTGAAGAAGTGGCACATTAATTGCTGCCATGTGGATGTGGTAAACATAGCTACCACTTGTCTCCTAAAGGTTAATGATTCACAATAAATTTTACACAAGAACAACTGTGCCACTTTGGTGGCTGAACATGTTGTTGATTTGTGACATCACCATCAAATGTTCTAGCTTTTTTGAGTTCCAGCATTGGCATGTATGTTTATATGTAACTGCCCCTTCATTTATTTCACCTCATAATTTATGTTCATTGTTGCAGTTAGCAGGGAACATAATAAAATAACAATAGTATGATGTGTAATAGAATGCAAGGGGTAATAAATAAATTCCATTTCATTACAATGATACCCCTGAAGCATGTAAGTCATGTAAGAACTTAGCATGTAAAATTTCTTTGTTTGTTTTGAATTCTTTCTATTAGTTAGTGCCAGATACAAATTCATGAATGTGCACTTTTTTTAGGGCCATGTCACATCCTACTATGGCCAGGAGATGCAAAAATACACTTCATTCCAAGTCCATGCAAGCCAAGAAGTCCGCCATATCCACACTTTTGATGATGGAATCCTAGCCCTGACACAAAGTTCTTTAAGGTGTCAAATGAGAAGAGGAATACCAATTTTTACTCACAGGTACTTCTGGACTCATGAATCCCATAGTTCTATAAATACCATATAATTTTATTATCAAATTACATTATGTTCCTTCTTTGGTGTACTCTTGTGTCAATAGTTTGATGCCACAAATATATTTCTGAAGTGTTACACATGCAAACAAAATTAATTACAATTTTTCAAAGTGTTATGGTCTGTTATGTGGTTTTTACGCACACAGCTGCAAAATGGAAAGTGTATGTGTAAAAGTTTGGATATTTGTAAATGCTTTTCCCTAGGTTACCTTTTGCCCAATAGCCGGGGAAGCCAATGGTTGTTTACCCTTAACGGCTTTCCTGTTTGAAAGGTGACAATAGGACCTTGCCCTGGTGGTTGGGGGTGGGTCATTTGTTGGAGGTATAAATAGCGGGTTCTGACTTGTTACGTGTACCCTTAGACACAGATTCTCAGGCTCTCAGAGATCAGAAAGTGGCCGTCCCTCAATGGATTAAGACAGTTTTATGGGTGCATCAAGACACACAGAGAGTAAGCACCGTATGTGTAGGGTCCTCTGCATGATAAACTGCGGGGGCGGGTTAGCGCTATGCTAAATAGTGTGCACGTAGGTCTAATAAGATGTACTGCACTTAGTAAGAGGACGGCGTAGGGACCTCTGCGTGATAAACTGCGGTGGCGGGTTAGCGCTATGCTAAATAGTGCGCTCGTAGAGTGAAGTCTTGATAAGTGCATTTCTCTGTGTGATGGGGCATAAGGCAACTTAGAGCATGTGTTATTGGATCTGTAATGAAAGGATGTATATATGGAGTAGGGGAGGTACGTGTAAATAAACTGTACACACAAGAGAATTGCCTGAGAAGTTAATTCTTGCCAACAGATCACATGTTGAGAATTGCAGTGATTTTAGCCAACCAAAGCTTCATAATTTTGATAATTATTGTAAAGTTTTATTTTATGTATAAAACTCACAATTAATGCATATTTATGTATGAAATTAAAGAATGGACAATTGTATCTTGCAAGCCATTTTGCTTTCTAACAAATATGACATAAATTGAGAGTAGTTGAAAATAAAATCCTTAGGAAAATATTTGGACCTAAAAGGGATGAGTGGAGAAGGTTACATGATGTAGAACTGCACAATTTGTATTGCTGTGCATATATTATTAGAATAATTAAATCAAGAAGACTTAGGTGGGCAGGCCATGTGGCACGAATGGGAGAGGACAGAAGAGTTTACAGGATTCTTGTTGGGAAACCTGATGGTAAGAGACCTGTAGGAAGGCCAAGATGAAGATGGAGGGATAACTTGGTGAGATGGACCTAAAGAAAATTGGTAAAGACTATCTTGCCCAGGATAAGTACAGATGGAAGGATTGTGTTGTTGCAGCTATAAACCTTCTGGTTTAAGAAGGCTAGAAAGTTAGTTTTTTTGATTAAATCCAACACCAGTAATTGAGGATGAGTCTAATAGTTGTAAAATGTATGTTAGGATAAAGTATATGTTAACTGGGATTAAACAGTACATTTATGAACCTTGATTACAACCTAAAATCTTCCATTGAATCCAGATGAGCATGACTTATTTAAAATTTCTGCTAAAGAGAGACCAGATATTAAGTATGATGTTCTGGGACATTCCACGGAAAGTGGTTCTACTCCATGTAAGCAGCGAAATGAATCAATCTAGATATTATTATTGTTTTTATTACATTAAAGTTTAAGTTAGAGATGAGTCTCTACCAATGATCTTAAGTGGCTAGAATAGCAAAGAGATACAACTCATTTGTCGAGATTTGTCCTTTTCAAAGATTCACTGTTCCTTGTGACTTGGGGGTCCAACACAGGAAGTTCCATGTACAGGGTAAGTCAAAATGAAGGACCCGATTTCAGACATTTATTCTGTGAAATATAATAAACAAATGTTATTGTGAGACAGGTGCTAAGAAAGGTAAACTGTCAAAGTAGTTTTCAAACAAATCACAATTGTTCTATGTGAGCACCTCACGTAACACGGCACACATCAAGCCGATAGTCTATCTCCTGCCAAACCTTGTGTAGCATGTTGCGGTCAATATCAGCAATGGCTGCTGTGATGCGGGCACGCAGGTCATCCAATGTTGTTGGAAGTGGTGGTACGTAAACATGATCCTTGACAAAACCCCACATGAAGAAATCACATGGGTCCTGCCCGGTAGGTGGACTTCTGTGGACTCCGCAAGAAACATGTGTGCACTTGTTCCACTGTCTCTTCCCCAGTCGACGGACGGCCAGTGGATTTTCGTTTACAGATGCAGCCCAAATATCTGAAATGTTCATAGCACTTATGAGTGGCCTTCCCCATAGGTGGTTCTCTCCGATATTTGGTATGGAAATGCTGTTGCACACTAATCACAGACTTGTTCACATGATAATCAAGCACACAGAAAGATCTCTGTTCTCCAGTCAACACCATTTTGCTGCTCGCTGCTGACTCCTAGTTGTAGAAAGTGGAAACACTGCGTGGAAACTAAACTTTGAAAGTTAACCTTTCGAAGCACATGTCTCACAATAACATATGTTTATTAGATTTCACAGAATAAATTTCTGTAATCAGGTCCATCATTTTGACTTACCTTGTATATTTCCCCTAAATGGTGTACCCTCCTGGGAAGCAGATTGCGAGATCAAAGGCAGGACTAAAGTGCTTCACCCAAACGTGACATGTTACTGCTTGGTGGTCAATGCTATGTGGAAATAAGATAAACCATTCATCGCCAATTCTTGCTTGCAAACTCGTGTGGTAAGAATGTGAACGTTTTGAAATCCAGCATTATCATGCTGGGCTGAATCTGGAGTTCTTGGGAAAGGAATGAATGTCACTATGGGGAAAAGGGGTTGTGGTTTCCTACTCTTCTGTGTAAGTCTTTTGTGTGACTGCTGGCCGATTCCGACATTGCAGCAACTTTTTTTATTGCAAATGATATAATTTGGATATTTCACCAACAAAAATTATCATCATATGTAGCCTATGCTTCACAAACAAATGAAGCCAAACTTTGCGACAGTTTTAAATTTACATAAATGCTTTTCGTGCATTCAGGTCATGTCATCATATTCAAGTTTTTCTTTGTTCATTTGACAGCAGAGACCACAAAGTACTTCATAATTCTATGAAATCAGTTAATTGTGAATATTTTGATCTAATATCATGACTAGACCCTTACATTTTATGTGTGAAATGTCACGCATGTAACTCTAAAATGCCCCTACTAATGATAAAAGTGAGGTCATTTTGAGTGTAGGAAATTGAATGTCACATTTTTTTCTTTCAAAGGGGCTATGGATTAATTTCTGAAAGGAAAAAAAATAAGCTGCAATTTATGCTATTGGAATGTATTTATTTTTCAATACAGTTTGGTTTTATCTTTGTACTAGAGTACTGCATGGAAGCACTTTCGCTTGCTTGAACTTGCTCGAGTATCCCACACTTGAACGATTCCATGGAATATCATTTTAATGTAACAATAACCATATGTAAAATATCCATCCTAGCAGTTTCAGCCTACAATCATTTACATATTTAATTTTCATATGTCACTGTATTTGTGAGATGGACTAAACTACATTTTAACATGGAGATAATGACTATTTTAACTTAAATTTTGCGTGTTTCCACATTTGAGACCCCATTACCACAGTTAATTTATGGATATACTTGTAATGCTGGGCTTCATGTGTATACCTCTTGTTTTGCCCATTTGAGCATTATTCGCTCGAGCAAAGAAGCTCTAAATTCTGTACGCTATCTAGCATCATCCATATGAACTATTTGACGCTTGAGCAAAATTCGCTCACTGCAGCGCTCTACTTTGTACACTTTTATCAATGCTTCTCAACCTCTTTGGTAGTTCAATAAATTGAAATTGTACTTGGACCATATGAGGCAAATAAAACAGTTGAGGCTCGATGAAAATTATTCCATGCACATCTCCAAGCTTTGTCAATTAGGCTCAAAATGTTGAAAACACTCCTCTGAAACAAACGTTCCTCATTACTCTTGGTCCAGTGTAAGCAGTTGCAGAATAACCCATTGTTACACAGTTCTGTCATACTTAATGTTATTTTAAGATCTTATGTACACTGCTATTTTATTCTGGACTTTTGGTATTTCTTAGGTCATCACTTTATTTGTGTACAGTGGGATCCATGAGTATTACCGTACAAATTGTCCCATCACCAGGTTCGTGCACTTTATTTGAACCAATAAGAGCTTCAAGAAATAAAATACAACTCAAAACGAGCTCTTGACAACTTCTGCACTAGCTACATAAAAATCTATCCCTTAAAATCACATGGGATGTAAGAGAAAAATTATGAAAATAGTCATGGACAATTTGCACGGCAATACTCATGTATCCCACTGTACCTACTGCAGTGCATGAATCCATACCTGGTTTTGACATCAATGACCTATGTACACACTTCGAACATTGTTACCATTTATGGATCATCTTTTATATTTATCGCTGGCTGAATACTATGTTGTCGTATGTCCATCTGCACTAACTTTTCAGGAGAGCTGATTGAAGTTTGATGTATGTGGATTTTGAATACACTACAAGATTTGTGCAAACATTTTATTATTGTTGATTATTCACACCACTTTATGCACAGATTAATCACTTCGGAATGTGACACATGAACAGGAACAGAACATGATAACATGAATTCATCTTCGACACAAAGTGGAGATACGACAAAACAACATTCAGCTGGTGATATATAAGACAGCAAAATATGTTTTTGATATAGATAAGAAAGTTTATTTTATGTCCATCTTATGTTAATATAGACTAATTGCAACTGGGCTTACACATTTAAAGTGGGATCTGAATCACAGTATAATGTTCTCACCCCAGGAATTGATGCTGGTAACCCTTGATTACAATGCAACAGTTACCACTACACTGTGCGATGTAGATATGCCTTTGCCTCTCCCCCTCTCTTTCACTCCCTCACCCATTCATTCAGTTAAGTGGATATTCCCATAGTCGAATGGTTCTGTTGCCACGTTTCCCTACGTCTCAGTGGGCAATGTGCTTAAGAGACATTCTTGACAAACTGTGATTGTTCGTCTCCCACTGAGGACTGCTCTGAATATAACAAACTTGTTCTTCAAGGTCATATCAATCCCTACTGACAGTAGGATTGCCAACTCATCCAGATGAATGCCTTAGTAGCTTTTTTAAAAGTATGAGTGCAGGGACTTTTCGAACACACTGTATTCAGAACCGTCGAATACCAGTTATCAGTTAATTTTACATTCGTGCTTTATGAGTATTGGCAAAAATTGTATCTTTATACATCACTTTATTTTTGCAAGCATATGAAAGTTTATAACAGTAATGTGTATTGTCCAGTGTATTCTTTCAAAGTTGTCTAAACTTTGAACTAATTGTTTCTTCAAGTTCAGATAATATGGAGGAAATGCAGACCCTTCTTCAGATTTCACCTGAAACGTTATTGATGGGAGGACATCAAGATAAGTTGATTGAATTTAATTTTGCCAGAGGGGAAGAAACAAACGTGGTAAGTATTTGCCAAGAAAGTAATATTGGATACTGTTTGTGTTGTAACAATAGTTAGATGGAAGATGAACTTTTCCTGTTGTGTGTTACTTGTATTGATCGTGTTTAACATTTTCCTGCATTTTAAGTTTTTTCAGCTTGGTTCCCTGAAAAACTTAAAATTGAGGTTTCGTTTTTTTGAGTTTCTTATGCAGAAAAGTTATTAGAATCTATACTGTAGATAAATTATTTTCGTGTTGTGTTTACCAATTTCAGAAGGGTTCAAGGAGTCCAATGGAAATTGCATGACATGGCAATTACATGTGAAAATTTAAGGATGACTCTTTTTTCTTTGCAACTCAATAAAGACCAAAATACCACTTCCAAAGTTTAACCCCCAAGCCCTTCAATTAATGTATGTAACCACATGACAATAATAGCTTTGCATTTGGAAAATAAACTACATATTCAGATATTTATGATATGATAATTATATACAGACCATGACTATATTTAAAAGAAAAGGGCCTTGCAGATGGTACAGTGGTAACATTGTCACCTTGTAATCAAGTGGTCCCAGATTCGATACCTAGTGCAGGCACATAGTGGTTCAGATCCCACTTTGCTATGGCTTGTTCATTGTCCTTTGTTAATTATTTTTTGCAGTAATATGTCTTATTTGTTTGTGTTAATATTGTTGTTATCAAATTTATAGTATTTGGATTTATATGGATGAAAGGTGATACTGGAAGCAGAAACCATTTCCGATTTCGAAACTTTTTTACAATTATTCAATCTGGGACAGATATGTCTGTTGTTGAATCTGTTGCCAGTGTGAAATAGACTGAATGTTGATCAAGATGTGAAAATTTTTGTATTCATATAGTGTATTGTTTATGTTAAGAGTGACATTGTGATACATAGTGTGTATTAATATTGTTAAAATGACAAACCTTTAATAAACCTTGGACAAAGGTAGGATGTTATTTATTTTAACTAAAGCCCGACCCTGTGGCCGAGTGGTTAGCACATCGCGCTGCGACGCCAAGGGTCCCGGGTTCGAATCCCGGTCGGGCTTGGTTGTTAGTGAATGTCCATTCATCATTTCATCACTCATCCCCATCTTCGCAAATTACCCAAGAGGCACAAAACGCGAAGTAAAATAAACTAAATCAATCAATCAATCAATCCATTATTTTAACTAACAACACATCCTGACCTGAGAGGCCTGAGTATAGCCTTAACTTAAAGGAGAGTCCCATAACTCTGCTGCACACTGAGATTGGGCAACTACCATGATGTAGTAATCTGTGGTTCCCGACAAGGAGGAACGTCATAACTTTAAACTGTAGGTTCAGTCCCCATTAGCCTATCTGTGCACAAAGTGGACGTAAAGCTCAAACTCAGTAAAAACCTATACTTAAAAGGGGCAGGGGGGCTCCAAGACCCCCTCAAAAAACCTTCTGTCATATAGGATTAATGCAAGTTCGGAAACAAAAATCGGGAACTCATTTTCAAATATTTACGGGAGTCAACGTTGAGAAAACCCAATTGAGCCAGACTGTTCAAACCCTTTCAATTCTGGCCGTTCTCTTTCCAGTGTTGTTCCTCATTCAGGCTAAATTTTTTTGCTTATGATTGCCACAAAATTCTGTGCTGTTGGATCCTCCCCTCAGTGTTCAACATAGTATGTAGATTTAATTGATATTTGCTTGCATGAAAAACATGCTTGTATACTTTATAGTTACTGCATATAAAACTCTTTAAGTGCCCGACCCTGTGGCCGAGTGGTTAGCACATCGTGCTGCGACGCCAAGGGTCCCGGGTTCGAATCCCGATCGGGCTTGGTTGTTTGTGAATGTCCATTCATCAATTTCATCATTTCATCACTCATCCCCATCTTCACAAATTAGCCAAGAGGCACAAAACGCGAAGTAAAATAAACTAAATCAAATTTAAAAAAAAATAAAACACTTAAGTATAGGATGAATTATGGGTGTACTTTTCCCCTGAATTTTTTTTTTCTGTCTATATCGTGACATTTACTTTGGAAGAGGCTTATTATTGTTAGCCAGTATTTGCTATTATTGGTGTACCAGTTTATCAGTAAAGTTACCAAATATTTTACTAATTGAGGATTTCTGTTAAAAATCTTTCAGTGCATACCTCTGTTATATTTTTTTATTGTTATAATTATAAAATGTAAACTTTTCGAAGGCACAACCCATTGCAGCTGGATGAATAAATTTTAAAATTTTTAAAATTGTATTAGTGCCTTATCTCTTATTGGTATTAATATCTGTAGAGATTCCATATTGGTCCGTGCATAATAGAAGCAAAGCTGTTGTAAGTATTTTGTATGTTTATGCATCTATAGTTAATTTAATTGTCCTTTTTTGCAGTTAAATGTGGGTGAAAATGGGTGTGCAATCCTTCGCCAGCATAGTCGTTATATTTGTGCTGGCGATCCTGCAGGAAAGGTGGATTTAAGAGATCCAAGCACGCTGAAAGTAGAACATACATTAGAAACACATTCTGGAAGTTTATCCGATTTTGATGTCCATGGAAATCTCCTCGTGACTTGTGGCTTTTCAAACAGGTATGTCTTGTGTTATCTTCCTTTTCTTTGAAATGAAAGAGATTCTTGGTGTGAAATATTTGCCAATAAATATTGGTGTACCTGTAAAATTACCTATAATTTTATTGATCTGATGCGTCTATCAGTAGCCTGTAATTTAGTGCAAAATTTTGTTATTGTTATTTTTATGGATAAATATATAAACATATGCATATGCCCTAGTTTTGTAAAGTAAATGTCAAAATATGCAGTTTGTTTTTCGAAGGCAAAATCTATTGCAGTCATCATGGTATATACATTAATTATATTTTAGATCAGTAGAATATTCGTTTTGCAAACTTTTATATCAGTACTTTGTTGGTGTCGGTGAAGATTTCATATTGACCCATCCCTGTTTACACATAACATAAGTTCATTGTATTTGTACATACATATTAACTTTTATGAATATTCAGAACAACTGTGGTTTGAATCCCAGCCTAGTCATGGGTGTTCTTTGTATTTCTTGATCATATCTTCACTAGGGCCCGGGACTTAATGTTCTATAAAACTGTAAAATTTGTATGTGATTATGTCATAGAAATTAAAAATATGTCAGAAAATTCAGAAATATTCTCAGTAAAGTGAAAAAACTGCACAACTGTACTTTCGAATTTCTCATTATTAGAGGCACATATTTTTGGTAAATAAAAAAGCAAAATTTCGGTACAAAAACAGTCGATTTCGGGTTCAAAAGTGGTAAATAAAATAAAATTTCGGTGTTATAGTGGTGAATGATCACATCAAAAGTGCTATATAAAATGGCATTTTGGTTTTAAAATTGTGAACATAATCCTAAATTTGATTTAAAAACTGCACTTATTACAAAAAACAAACTTATCCCTTCTAATAGCACATTTATATAGTTACCAGAGTATTCAGTTTATTCCTGTGTAAAGGGGTCCATTTTTGCTTCTCAAATATTTACAGCAGAATTAATCAATGTTCCGTGAATTGCATAACTCACAGGGTACTTCAGACTTCAGAAAGTGTTGCATCGGTATATAAACGGTAAATTTCGTGTTTAACAGTCAATTTCGCATTTTGCAGTTCATTTTGCATTATTTCGTGACAAAACAAGGTAGAAAAATGCATCTCAGACCTTTCAGAAACATGAAAACTGAACATTACAACATGTTATTACATATCTTGTGTTTTTGTCAAAAACGAAATTTGCATGCCTCTACTCATTATACAGGAAGTCAGTATCTTCCAGGGAAGATCGACTAGGTTTGGGGGTGGAGTATTAAATTAAGTCGGAATCCCTTTAACTGAAGAATGTAGTGTGAACATACTGAAAATATTATAAGGTTCACTGCAATTATCCTAAGTTTCCTTTACTATTATGTCAGATTTACACCTTTGTGGACACTTTGTGGTGAAGCTGCCTCGTATCACTGCTTGTGAGAGGCTTGTTTTTGTTCACCTGCTCCAGAGATAAGGTAAGACAGATTATAGACACTGATAGGGGCGTGGCTCAAATGACAAGTGCTCTTGAAACTTCAGTACTTGATTGCCGATAGAGTAGGGGCTGCAATATACCAAATATTATTTTTACTTTTGACAGGTTGTTGTGAGAAGTGAAAAAAATCTAAAGAAATGAGAACAATTAAAACTTGTTTACGGTGATTCTCGTACATGCACAACAATGACGAACATTTCCTCAATAATGTCAGCGGGATAAAAAAAATGGGGGGTTGTATTATTGTTCTGTACTAATTTGTAAGAAAAGATGGTATCTGCTTTTAAGTTCTTCGTCCATAATTTCTTTATCCTGAATAATATAAACTGCCCATTGCACTAAAGGTACGAAGAATAAATTATAAAATTATCAATTTTATTCAAGACCATTACGGAATTATACAGAAATGCGTCTTAATACGAGAAAAATTGAAGAAATATGTTGTAAAAGTGCTAAATTGGAAAAATGTGTCAAAATATGCCTTATGAATTTCATCTATTTTGGCTGATTTTCATCAGATATGTAAAGATCTCAGTGCAGTATTCAATCCAATGCTAAATAAAAAATATGTTATAAAGTCCTGGGCCTTAATTATCATTCATTCTCATCTTCGCAACTAGCCAAAAGAGGCAGAAAAGCGAAGCAAAATATACCAAATCAATCAATCTGAAAACATGAAATTGTTAGTGTTCAAGCATTGTATAGGGATCTTATAATTGATGAAAGTATCAGAAAATTCATTGCACAAATATCCAAAAATCTAGCTTATACCCAGGAAGAGACATGTTGAAACACCTATCTCCAGATTCTCTCATGTAGTTCCAATAAGCGTTTCTATGCTGGAGTATACTTACAGAAAACTGTATAATGTGTTCATACTTGCAGTTTTAATCACACTGAGTTTACACAATTTTGAGTTAAGAGATGTAAGGATAATTTGAGAAAATAGGGCTTTTCATAAGTGAAGTTTTAGACTCTGAATTAACAAGCAACACATGCTACTCGGAAACCTATCGCTTGTTGCTTGCATCTCGGTCGGACTCGCTGGACCACATTCTCCTTTGGTCTCTTGGCCACGCGTGCAGAGTGAATGTCTTTTTTAGACTAACCTGAGGTGCTTGTGTCGCTTGTCACATCAGCATGAAAAGCCTATGTCACATGTCATTTTGGTCTGAAAGCTGCTTAAAGAATCAACACAATGTTTGTGTGGAAAATACAAACAACCTCACTCTGTACCTATCTCTACGTATGATGAATAATAGTACCTGCTCCAAATGCTATTGTCACCTGTTTTGAGGCTAAAATAATTTGACAGGCTGTGATTTTAGGTTAAGGTGAAGAGGGACAGTTTCACACCAGGTGTTTATCTCAGTATGTCAGAATGGGCACTGCTACTTAAAAAAAAAATGTTTCCCCATATTGCAAGTGGAAGCGTTTTTTAAAATTGATTATTAAACTAGATATGATGTTTTAAAAAATAAGAATTTTCAGAATCCCATGTATTCCTAATGGAGGAAAAAATACAACGAATTCAACTTCAACTTACGTCTAATCAAATGGATGTTTTGACTTTTTCACGTACCAATCAAATCTTGAACTTGTCCTCTTTCCGTGCATGTGTTTTTCTGGGCCATCTGAAGTTTGATATTCCCAAGAGAACAAGTAAAATAAGCCCATAAGCGTAATGTTAACAGGGTGGCTACTCACTGGGAATTCCTTGAATTCCGTGATTTATGCGTGAATTATTAGCTCCTGGAATTATACATGAATTCTGCATGAATTTTACTCTGTAGACCTGAAAAATTGCAGGTTTTATTATTCCAACCCCCATTGAATACATACGTATTTGTAAATATCCTGTGGCATGTTTTTACAGTTTAGCTTTTATTTTTATCAAGGAAGGAAAATAAAGCTGCTGTGAAAAACAAAAGAGAAATATCTCAATGCCTATACTTTATTAATGTTCTTTGCAGAATAATCTATCTGACAGACATAGCAAATCATGGGAAGGCACAAACCTAAATCCTTTTGGAGCTCGTAAGCTGCGAGTTCCTTTATGACCGAAATTTGAGTGCGTTAGCATGGATACATTGTCTGTTGATCGCTCTTTAATTTTCTTAAATATTGTTTTGTGTAATCATAAGCATTTCCCTAATATGCTTATGATTACACACAGTAATAAGTAAGATTTAAATAGAAGATACATTTGTCTGTACCCTTGAATTTTTAGCCATTAATTTTTGGAAAGTTCTTGAAAACCGGGAATTATACTTGGATTTTATCATGGTCTTAGAGTAGACACCATGGTTAAGTTTTCTCCTCCTCCTTCAGTGTACAGACCTCTATTTTCCCAGCTTGCTACGGGGAAATGTCGGTGAGGGAGGAAAGTTCAGGGTCCTTGCATCTGGATGAATACAAACTGTTCCTCCTGCCTTTCATGTATAATGCATAATTTAATATAATTATATTATAATTAGGACAGCTGAAATCGATGTAGTAGTGAAAGCTTTGGGATGCTAAACACAGTGGAGGGAAAGGGGGGAGGCGAGTTATTGTTTACACAAGAGGATATTCTCCTCTTGGTCCACATAGCAACAGGTGACTCATTGAATAGGTATGATGTTATTCACTCTTAATCAGCATAGCAACAGCTTTGCGACCTACAACTAATGGCCGCGTACACCAACGCCGATTATTTCGAAGTTCAGGTGAGCGATATCAATTTTAATCCACTCTAAATGAACTTGGTTTAAAGACTTGCATTGCACCAATGAAAAACGACCTTCACGAGATTCCGTTCAAATGATCCGAGATTAATTTGTAAGGCTATACCTGATTGGTTGGCTAAAACAAATGACAATCAAGAACTACACCGAGTAGTGTGATGTGTTAAAGTATCAACGTGTAGGAGAAGAAAGTAATTCGGGCCACAAATTTATCTGAATTTGAGAAATGTACTAATCAACCTTGTCGACGAGTACAAGGATGTAGTAGGGTGTAAAGAAATAATAATCTTAAAAAAGAACTGACGGCACAAGACAAAAGGATAAGGAGAAAGCATGGAACCTTCTTCTACGGGACTTCAATGCCTTACAAGATGCATTCGCGAGAGAATAGCGTACGCTGAACCTAGCCCGCTCAATAAAGATATTTTATTATTATTATTATTATTACTGTATTGTGGTAAGTATTTGAATTTTTCATTTCTTAATTCTTATATATTTATATTGGCGTGTCGTGTAAATAGCCAGTAACATGTATTTTCGTAAATTTATACAATCATATTTCCAACACCTTGTAGCAATATCGTAACATTGCTCTGTTTTAATTTACCTTGCACTTGCATGTGTTTGGTGTCTGGGATAGAAAGTACAGTATTTAGAAACATTTCGACTTTGCACCACAGAACCACAAATTATTATTATTATTTTGGCAGTTTTTAGTTTACTTTACACATTTCTCGAATTATCAGCATTGTACATCCAACATCTCTAGCATTTGCACGCCCTCGATATCACTTTCCGCTCTTTTTATGCTCAAAAACAACTGCCTGCAGTCGAAGCGTCAGTATCGTGAACCAGGATCAGACACCAAAACTGTGGTGAATGGCCGATCAGAAGATAAACTCGTTTTGATGTTCCTAGATTGCGATCAAGTGTTGAACCGTCTTCGTGCAATGGAATTTTCCAGTGATCCTTTCCCGATCCGAGTTTAAAATTTGATCTTTGTTCGTGCACACGGCCATAAGAGAGCCATTTCTTGAACCTGGATTGTACTGCATATTATATACGAGATATAATATTTTGTAATTTTAGCCATCAAAAAGCAGGGTGCGCATTATACACGCACGCGCACTATACATGCGTACTTTCACACAAATGTTAATAAATATTTTGGTCAACTTTTAAGTATTAAATTTTGAAATATCGGTATCAGTGGGAATCAGTAAGAGTATCGTTATTGGTTCAAAGTGGTATCGGCTCAGCTCTAATGTTAATGTTATAAACTAAAGTGTGTTCCACTCCCTCCTTTACCCTGCATTTTGGTGAAACAAGGCATCACAATGAGACTGCACAAAGCTCACTCAGTGAGGATGGGTTGGGAAGGGATGAGACTCATTTAGTCTCAGTCATTATTAAAATTACTGAGACTCAATTTACTGCTTTTAATAGTCTCATAAAAGTCGATGTTTGATTACACTAGATTATAAATTGTTCAATTTGTGTATTTACGTATTTAATTACTAAATTTGTTTCAATATAGCCTATTAACAATGACTGAAGCTGTTGATGGAAATTTCACACTGGCGGACATTGTAGGGTTAATTAATGCACAAAGTAGTAAACTAGACACTGCTTTGCAGGTGCAAGCGGAACATAATAGTAAACTAGACACTGCTTTGCAGGTGCAAGCAGAATATAATAGTGATATTAAAACTGCTTTGCAAGTGCAAGCAGAACATAATACTAAAATTGACACAGCTTTGCAGGTGCAAGCAGAGCATAATACCAAAATAGACACAGCTTTGCATGCACTAACCGAAGCAAGTAAGGATCACTCTAAGGAGTTTAAAGATCTCAAAATTGATATAGGTCAGTTTAGAAATGAATGTATGCTTAGGTATGAGAAAGTAGTGAAAGATTTGCATGCTCTAGACAAGAAAGTAAATGTAGAATTGGTATCATTAGCAGATGATGTCGATAACAAAATCGAGAGGGTTATAGACGATCTGTCAAGGAAATTTGACATGAAGCTTGAGAAATGTTTCAAGGCTTGTGAGGAGAATGATCTGTCTTTATGTACTGTTAGGAAGGATTTAGGACAGGTACATACTGCAGTAGAACAATTACAGTTGAATAGACCGTTAGTGAATAAGATAGCTAGGGGTGATCAGCTTGATATGAGCGATGTTGATTACGGATCTGATGATGTAAGTCACGTCATTCTGTCATCCAAACTTCCACCTATTGTTAATAATCGTGGTGAAGATAATAGTACTGTACAATATGTTAAGGTTGCTCCAAATAGTGACATGTTGAATGATGGTGCAGTTTCTTATTTAAATGTTAACATTAGAAAGGCCATTTCACTGATCGAATCTAGTTTAACAACCATGGTCAATAATGTACTGACTCCTGTTACGGTCAGAACAAATATGACATCAAAGAATGGAAATGTGAATTCAAAGCAAGATGTTTTTCATGAACTTGATGCTAGACAGGTTGATCTAAATCATGAAAGTCATGAAGGTGTAAGTCGACCTAGTGTTGGTTACGTTCCGCATGACTACGGTAAATGTAGACACCTTTCGGGTGCAATTTCTGATTCGGAAACTGATTGTGATGTCAACTCAGTTCATGATAGTACATGCGTAGATGATGGTCCGTATTGTAATACTAGACTTGCTAATAAGCGAAACAAGTCAAAGGGTGACAAGTTAACTAGTAGGGTTAGACAGAATGTAAGCAATACTCCTCAGATAAATCCTCCAACAAATGTTCCTAATGTTAAACATTCGGAAGTTGATCCGTCTAGAGATACATTAAAGGTTAGGTATAAGCCAATAATTAAACCACAAGATTTGAGGCATTTTCCTCACTTTGATGGTGTTTCTTCAGACATAATACCATCTGAATTTATAGAAAAGGTAGAGGAAAACCTGGAAATTTATAATATTCATGAGAGTGAATATATGAATTATTTACCTAAATTACTCACGGATTGTGCACGTACCTGGTATATTGAAAATAAATTAAAGTTTAAGTCTTATCTTGAGTTTAAGACAGATTTCTTATCCCATTATCAAAACGATAGGGGTGTAAGGGGTGATTTTCCACGTAGTACACTCAACTGTCAACCTCACTTCCACGTTAGTACACCCTGGACTCAAGACTAACGAGGCTCTGGCGACTGGCCCACGGCCAGTATAATTTTGTTTGCGTTGTCCTGTGTTTTGTCCTTATTTGTGCTGAGTGTTCTTTGCAGCCTCAGCTTTTAACGAAAGTCAGAACATATTAATCTTTTATGATTTTAATTAAGCAACGTTAGAGTTGTTATGTGTAAAGATAAGGGGCTGGACCCCGTATAGTGTGACGGGTGCAAAATAGCCTTAGTGCTGACGCACCCAAAATTTTAAATTCAAATTCAATTCAAATTCAAATCAAAACGATAGATGGAAATCTGTAAATTTGACTAAAGTTCTAAATTCACCTTATGATAAAGATAGCAAGGAGAACTTATTGCAGTTTGCGAATAAGAATTACAAAAAACTAAAATCTATACAACCACATGCTGACGAAGCACATCTTATTGCTCAGTTATCTTCGTTGTTACCATACAAAATAAGCGAACACTTGGTGGTGAATAATATTCATACACTGAGACAAACATTGCAGGCCATAGAAAATTTTCAGTCTTTAAAAAATAATCCAATTAGGTATATGGATTCTAATAAAACTTATGGTAACCAAAAGAATGAATCTAAGATAGCTAATGTGTCTATGTTTAAGGAGCAAAATGACCGAAGTATGTCTAACAGAAATGGGTTAAGAAGCTTAGGGTATAATAATAATGTTGGATCTGCTCGTAAATCCTATGCTAATGGTAGGACATGGGTAAAAAATGATCAAATTTCTAGACAGGTAAATCTTGGTTCGAGGCAGGAAAACTCTTAGATGCTCCTGATACAGGAGGTGTCTTGAGCATCAAAGCGGTTGAAAATCCTCCTTTTCCCAAAGCTCAATATAATGCACAATCAAGTGAAATAAATAATGATCATCATGTGATTTAGATGAGTTCGTTCCTAAGTTAGGAGATCATCAATTACTTGGTGACAGTGTGTTAGTTAGGTATGCTAACAGTATTTTGGGTTACAGATGGAATATGAATGAATCTGCTTCCAGATTCATAGGTTTATGTGTCTCGGGACAAACCATTGATGATCTGCATAGGCGTGTATCAAATGCTAAGAAAATCTCAGACAAGATATTGGTCATGATAGGTACCAATGATTTAATTAGGAAACGTAGCTTAGAACAAATGCAGTTATCCTTCAGTAAACTTTTGAATACATTGAAAAGTAAATGTGCTGAAATTTCAATACTATGTTTGCCACCTCTTCCTAAATATATGTCATCTCCTCATGAACAATTGTGGCAAACATGGAATAATTTCAATCTATGTTTGATGTCATTACACGACGAGTTTAAAGTAAAAGTATACAATATAGCGCCTTTATTCTTCTTAGAGAATGATTGCATAGATAACTCTTTGTACCAGAATTTTCCTTGGTCACCCGTCCAGAGGTAGAGTAGATATGGTGCATTGGAATTATGCGGGAATGACTAAGGTTAAACAATTTTTGTATAGTATGGGTTTTGGCTGTACACCTTGTACATCTAATGATAAAGTGGGTAGAGATATGAAAGTGCAAGCTACCGTGCACAATGTCAATGTTGGTCATTTTAGGGATGCAAACAGCATTGATAGTTGTCCCGATGAGGATAACGTTTCGTCCTTGCGGGAAAACTAACAAGCGACCTTTGTTTTAAAGTGGGTGATGAAGGTCAAGTTAATAATCCCACTACTGATAACATTAATCTAGGGAAATGGGAAGAATTTCATAACAGTAATGGGTATGGATCAAAAGAAATTCCAACACCAATAAATGCTCTCGGCGGTAACACACTTACTGCAAAATTAAAAGTTTTAATATTTGATAAATTTTATACTGCTCTCTGCGACACTGGCGCAGAAATTAGTCTGCTTTCTAATACTATTTGGAAAGAAATTAATATTAAGGCCAGTAGACCCAGGCTCACACCTGCTGATAATGTGAGATTGGTGGATTTTTCTGGTAATAAGAAAACCAAAGTATTAGGTATGGTTAAACTGATTATTCAAATAAGTAATTTGCAATGTTATGTTCAGTTTTTGGTGGTTCACAATTTACAAGTGGATATTATTTTGGGATTAGATGTGTTATATGCACTTCAAGCATCATTAAATTTTAAAGATCAAACAATAACATGTGGCTCCGATGAAGAATGCACTTTCGCGCGCTTCATGCCAATAATTGAAGATGGCAATAATTTGTCTTATTTTGAGTGTTCTCATGTCAATAATTATAATGGCTTGGATGATAAGTCCAAGTTCAACCTGCATAAGTTCGAAGAGTACATGAATAAGGCTGATTCGCTAACAAACGAACAAAAAACTTTGTTCATAGAGTTACTACTCGAATATCAAGAAATATTTTCTAATAAGCCTGGTTTCTGTAACGATTATGTTCACAAAATGGTTTTAGATACAGATCTACCTATAGTAGGCAAAAATTATCCTATACCTTTTGCTTATAGAGATCAAGTGCGTGAACATATAAAAATCATGCTTGATTGGGATGTTATTGAGTTGTCTAATTCAGAATATCTGTCTCCACTTTTAGTAGTTCCTAAATCTGGGGGAGGTATACGTTTATGTGTTGACCTCAAACGAGTAAACCAGCATGTTAAGCTTATTCAAGTGCATCCTATAAAAATACAAGACTTATTGGTAGAATTCCAAAATTGTAAATACTACCCTTCGGTGGATCTATTGAATGCTTTTTGGCAAATTAATCTACATCCTGACAGCAGAAAATATACTGCGTTTATGTTCGAAGGTATCCTATATCATTTTAAAAGAGTTGTATTTGGTTCAGTAAATGGTACAGCTGTATTCGTCGATGCGTTAAATCGTGTGCTTAAGGACTGTAGAGATTTCGTGGTAGTGTATGTTGATGATGTTATCATAAAATCTCAGGATTTTGCATCTCACATAATGCATGTAAGAACAGTTCTTGAAAAATTGAAGCAAGCAGGCATGACGTTGAAACTTGAAAAATGTGAATTTTGTAGATCAGAAATTAAATTTTTGGGTCACATTATTACTTCGCAGGGGTATAAGAAAGATCCTAAGTATGTAAATTCCATAATCAATTTGCCTGTGCCCAATTCGGTGAAGCAATTGCAAAAAATCTTAGGTTGTTTTAATTGGTTGGGCAAATACATAAAAAATTATGCCATCATAGCACAAACCTATGTATGACTTGTTGAAGGCTGGTAAGAAATGGTAAGGGAATGACCAAGCTTCTACAGCTTTTAAAACACTAAAAGATAAAGTTAGTGAACAAGTACTTTTATTTTTTCCTAACTTTTTACACACTTTTTATGTTCAAACCGACGCATCAATAATAGGTGTTGCAGGATACTGCTACCAGGTGACAGATGGTAACATTAGACCTCTCGGTTTCGTGAGTAGATTGCTCAGAAGTTATGAAAAATCATACACTTCTACAGAATTGGAGGTTTTAGCAATATTATTTACTATTGATAACTTCTGTTCATTATTAAAAGGCAGACATTTTATTATCATAACTGACCATAAGGCACTTACCTGGTTGGAAACTGCGCATACATGGAATGCACGTTTAACTCGTTGGTTTGTACAATTACAACAGTATTCCTTCGAAGTACAATACTGTAAAGGGTCGGAAAATATAATTGCTGATGTTCTAAGTAGAACATTTCCGATGCAGGAAGACCTCTTGTATCATGTAAATTCTTTGCAGTTTAAGGAAATAGTAGAGCCTTTCATTAATATAGATGATTTGATTATAGCCCAAGAAAAAGATGATGAATTGAAGGAAATTAAGCGCTATCTTTTGCATTCCTCAATTCTTAATGATAATCCAAGAAGTAGGACTTGGAATGATCGTTATCTTCTAAGAGACAATATTTTGTGTGTTAGAGACTTTCATAACGTGCAAAAAATTAGAATTTGTGTTCCAATTACATTAGTAGGTTCAATTTTGAATAAATTTCATGACTTATCGGGACACTTTGGTGCTAGTCGTACACTTTCTCAAATATATAGATACTTCCATTGGAAAGGTATGAAGAAAGATGTACAACAATATGTAGCAGACTGTGATTTATGCATTCGTACCAAACCGAACAAGCATCCGTCTAGACATTTAGCCAAAGTACACATTACCGACAAGCCTGGGAAAATATTGTTCATTGATTTACAAGGTCCATTCACCATGGGTCCTAAACGTGAACGCTTCTTATTTACTATATTGGATGCAGCTTCCAGGTATTTGGTGGCATATCCAGTGACAAACAGCAATGCTGTTACGGTACTTAATAAATTGTGCCAAGTATATTTCGTACATCTGGGTATTCCAGAAAAAATAATTTCGGATAATGGACCACAGTTTCGTTCATGTCTTTTTAATACTAAAATGAAAGAATATGGTGTCAAACTTATGTTTACTCCACCTTACCATCCTTCATCCAACATGGTTGAACGGTATCATTCTGAACTTAACCGTTTAATGAGAGTGTTGTGCATAGATAACCATGCAAAATGGCCACAGCAAGTAACCATGGCTTTGCATTGGTTAAACAATACAATCTCCTCACAAACTGGTTTCGCTCCAATAGAATTAAGGTTAAATAAGGAACCTAACCTACAAATAGGAAATGTCATATTTGATGATGTTACACATCAGTCATGGAATGACAAACTGCTTATGGCTCAGATTAAAAGTCATGCAGCTAGATCCAATAAGTTAAACAAATTGAATAGTAAACAACAAGATAAAATATCGATTTCATCAGGAAATCTTGTTTTTATCAAAAATAGACAAAGAGATATGGAAGATAATCCAATTAAAAAATATTGTTTTTTGTATGAAGGTCCATACTTATGTATAAAAAACTTTGGTGACTCTCGTATATCTGCCTTACGTTGTAGTGATGGGATTCTTCTGGAAAACATTGCTATTGAACATGTAAAATTATGGAAATGTTCAAAAGACAAGAAAATTTCTTGGTTGAACACTTTGCAAGATACAAGTAGCGCACATAAAGATGTGGTGCAAAATCTCCTTGAAGCATCAATGCATGAAAAGGATGATGTTTCTTCATCTGTCATTACAGATGTGTGTACAGTTTGTTCTTGAAACAAACTTACCATTATTGAGGTTAGCCAAAGTCGGTAGTATACCTCGTACAAGAATTTATAATGTGCTTAAAAAACTCTCGTAGTTATTCCATGCTTTTAAAGGTTGGCCCGTAAGTGGTATTATACCTTGTGCATGAAATAAATAAATATTTTAAGGTTGATGACTCTAGTAGTTGTACAGTGTTAATGAGGTTAGCCTAAAATTGGTAGTACACCTCGTATAAAAATATTAATGTGTTAAGTAACTCTTATAGTTATTCAATATTTTTCTTTGGTTGGCCTATAAATGGTCGTACTTTAAATACATTTTTATTATAGTAATAATTTAAATTTAGTTGTTGGGATTTACCTCATGGACTGTGGGATACTTAATTATAAATGCATAACGATTCAGTGCATCAATGTCACACTTTAGCAATAATTATTAGTTGAACTATAATAACATATAATCTGTCACTTATTTGTCCAAGTAAGAAGCTACTCAAGTTTTAGTTTATAACACCTAGGGAATGGTACCATGAATCCAAGTGCTAATTTTTATGTGAATTATTTTGAGTTATTTGATTCCATAAGCTGAATCAAATACTCACAGTATGTTGCAAAAGGTAAGCGAAGAGATCCATGACTTGATCCGAGCTTATTGCACATGCTGACATGCCATAGAGCATGAAAACTTGGGGTAGGTTCACGTAAAAGGCAATAAGTAAGTCCTATAGTGCCACTCATGAAACTGAATATGAAAAATGTTATTATTATTTTTTGTCAATATTATTGAGCAGTAACCATTTTACTTTAAGTGGCGAAGATTGACAAAAAAACTTAATATGAAAAGTGTATAATTTTATTAGCATAGGATATTGGATGGTACATTTTCTTCACGAGTTGAAACCTTGCTAAAGCAATTTCTTTTTGTATGGTTGGGTTAGGTGAGTAACAAGGCATTACTTGTACTGGGCAGACGAGCAGTACTGGGACGTTAAGATTGACTTCATGAAATGTTTCGTGTATTTAACAGTACCTGACCTTTTGGGGTGTTGATTGCTTAAATTAGTAACATTCACATCTGGTAAATGGTCATGCTACTTGAGATAGCAGTGCATACAGTTTTGACATTAAGTAAACTCTAAAATACTGATTTAATTTTCAATCGAATGTTTTCTCACGTCCACAGCAGTGTGAATTTCCTCTCAACAAAGTTTTCGTTCATAATTGTATAGAACTGATTGTTATTTTTTTTGTCAATGTTATTGAGCAGTAACCATCTTATCTTGAATGGTGAAGATTGACAAAAATAATTGAGCAGTAACCATTTTATTTAAGTGGTGAAGATTAACAATAAAATAATTTTTAGCAGTAACCAATTTGTTTCAAATGGTGAATATTGACAAGAAATAATTTTGAACAGTAGCCATATTATGAATGGTGAAGTTTGTGAGTATTCTGTCACATAACGATAGCTTATAATAATTTTATGTTTTGTATTCATTTAACTAAAGTGTTGATGTATAATTTTTTGTAGCTCACCCTACTAGTAATGATCTAGCTACAAATATGTTAACGTATTAATCTTTGCTTTTGCTTGTCATTTGACATTTATTACTTGATATGCTATTAAACTTCACCATAACTTTGAAGTTTGAACTTCATTTTTAATGTGTTTTAATATAACATTATACCATGGTCTTTAAGAACAGTTTGGTACAGAAGGATTTTAAGAGTTATGTATTGATATAAGAGTACATTGGTTGTATCCATATAAGTGTATAACCATTTTGTGTCAGTATGGTAACACTTATGTTTTTGCTTTCGGATAATCTCATCAAGAGACAAGGACAGTGTATGGTCAGACGATCTTGATAGCATGTTTCTGTGTACGAGATCCTCCTTGTCTGGTTTAACATGTATTACAGGGATGCACCCTACGCTGACTGGTGATGCATGAAGAAGTTTATTTATATACACACTGTTATAGCTATAGAAACACCACACATCATACTAACTAGTGACACAGGGAGAAGTTTGCTTAAGGCACTCTCAGGTTTACCAAAATAGAGATATTATGATAATGGCAACACAACACTTCACACACTAAGAGATATTATTGTTTCTCACCAAATATCGAATTATCTTGTATGGTCACTATGTTCTTTTAATTATCTTGGTTTTATTGGAAATAATAGATCTGATTATGATCTCATATGTTGTTACAAGTTTATAAAATTGTAAATTATAGTTTGGCGTGGGTAAGCCCATTGGGTGCCAGTATGACGGTATCATAATGACTACCATCATAATGTGAAAAATAAAATAATTTTATTACTTGAAATTTACGATTTAAGTTCGTATTTGGTGGTTTATATTTGTATAAAATTAATTTACATCACTTTGGCTTTGTTCTAATCGAAGTACGTATGCAAACTTCAAGCATTTAAAATATTTTTATAATTCAGCGATGTAATTTGGTTTGTGAAGTATCAAGAATATGCTTACCATAATTTGTCAATTTACGCAAAATCGCTCATATGTTTGCTTTCAACAGCTTTTGCTTGCTCATTCATTACTATATAGGTACGAACATGTATTTAATATGTTTTACTAGCATGTACAAACCATTTGAAATAAGTTTTGGCAGAATTTCGACGATAAAGTTACGATTTGCTAAAATGAGCGCCTTGAAGAGTAATCCTAAAGCTGTGAAGTAATCCTAAAATTGGAAACATAGCCAACTCACATAAAGGGAAAATCTAAGTTGTGCGTAAATAACCTTTTTCCCACCAAAATTGTAAAACTTAAAATAACGGTAAAAGGTAAAAAGAAAATACGTAAACATGTGATAGAATATTGTAATATATGTTTTATTGTATCTAATTTATTTTACAAGCATTTTAATGCATAATATCTGTACAATTCTATATTTGTCACTCGAAAAATTATAACAAGTTTGTATTCTGTGCGTAAAGTTGTAACAGTGTTAGTTTTGATACACTGCTTCATCTAAAAGATCAACCTCGACTGGAATGGAGTCGCTAAAAATTTTCGGAAACTGAAATTGGAACTACTTAAATATAACATGAAGATTTGTGGATCTAATGTGATATGGCAGAGCAGATAAGTACAATAATTGCTTTTAATAGTTGAAATTGCGTCGCAAAGTGCATTAAAGGTCCAAAGGACATTAAAATAGTTACCCGATGGAATCACGTAAAATGGCAGCCATCTTCGCTTGAAACTGAATTTTAAGATAAGTATTAAACATGCATGTAGCTACGTAAAAGAAAGACCTATGTGGAAAATACGAAAAATTAACTTGCTTGGAATGTGGAAAGCCTATAGAACACAAAAAGACACATAATTTGTCTTGGATAGTTCTTCGTTATAATCGAGCGTTTAGTGCAAATCGTCTCGTAAAATCTTGGAAACTTGAAACAAATTTTCATATGCTTATAAGTTGTCTTCAGATCGTGACTAATATGTAAAAGAACTTGAATTACGAAAATGTGATACAGAAATGTAATATCTTAGTTCATTATATGAATGTATGCTTTATACGGTGTATGAACGAATATTTCGTGCTTGTGAAATTTATTTATAATACACTGTTCATTAATACTTAACATGTGGTAATTTTCTTTATTTCTGCAAAAGTCAACACAGTTATTTGTAAAGTTAAGTGGTTAAATTGAAAATTTGAGTTGAACTTTTTGGTAACTTATGATGTGAAATATGAAATAATATTTTTAAATCCCTTTTTGAAAAATGTATGACCGTGTCATTCAGTAAGCCGAGGAAGAGCGTCATAAAGGTGTGTGTGAAATCACTCTGTTGGCCGATCAACTTGTTGCACGGTGATGGGTCGTCCTGTGGCTGCAGTGCCTTATTCAGCACGTACCTCAGATATGCTTGCCTGGACCTTGCAAAACCTGGGACGTTCTGTTCAGCCCTTTCTGGAGTCTTAATTGCTGCCAGTCCCTGCATATGTTGTAAAGTCACTTCCTAAGACAGACTAAGGTACATACAGTTCACATTTCATTACGGGGTCAAGTGATTGATTGATTGATTTAGTGTTTTAAGTCATGATTGATTGATTGATTGATTTAGTGTTTTAAGTCCACTATGTGCCTCCATCGGGTATCGACTGGGTAAAGTGAGTGGGACACCTTATGTAGATGTAATTTGGCATTTCTGACCCAATTTAACATTAAATCATTTTGTTGCAGGCAAGGAAACATGGCAGTGGATAGAATCTTAATGGTGTATGATCTCCGCATGATGCGTGCAGTTACACCGATTCAAGTGATGCTAGATCCCCTACTGTTACGTTTCTTGCCATCCATTTCATCCAGAATATGCACTGTATCAGCTCTTGGCCAAATGCAGTTAGTAGATACTGTTGCTTTGTCGCAACCTAATCTTTGTTTATACCAGGTGAGAAACGTTAAAATTGAAATACATTAATAGGATTTAAATGTTTTTGAGTTGTAGAAATTGTTTATTAGATTAATTTGTTTTTATTTCAATGAGAAGATTAGTCCTCTCGCCTTTGGTGTGAGCGGTCCTTGGTTTAATTCCCATGTGGGAGCCCCCAAAATTTCGGCATTGACCCAGCATTGTGAGGACAATTGGGAAGCTACTTGAAAGGAAGTAGTAGTCGGTTCCGGTCATGAAAGCCAGAAAAACAGCGGCGACGGGATCTGATGCGCTGTCCATGCGTTACCCAATGAAATAGCTGCTCTGGCAGCCCCAGGCCATTCGAAGGCTGTTGCGGCATGGAGTTTAGTTATGTTTTTGTTTAGATCTGAGATTTCACTTAACAATGAAACACCTATATTATGTTGAAATTTCTTTTTTGAGGAATGTATCAATGCTTCTGAGGAATGTATTAATGCTTCATGTGGCAATAGCGTCAGGAAATTTTGATCAGTAGACATGGTGTTTAAAATGCATAAAGTGCTCGGTTCAATGTAATTAGTGTCAAAGTAGCCCCATGGAAACTGAGGACAACAATGATCTTGAATATGTTGTCATTGGATGTGCAAGAGGTGACCATAATACAGTGTTCCCACACTCCTGGGAAAACCTGGAAAACTCAGGGAATTGGGAAAAAGTAAAATTCTCAGGGAACACCATCTAAATGGGCAATGAGTCCCTCTGAAGTATATCTGATGGGCTAGAATGTGCTCTACCTGTTGATTTCTTCACACAAGCTACTTTGACGATATAAGCTTGTAATATATGTTTATTTTCCATTACAGATTAATTGTTATTGTGTCCATTTGTAAACTTCTGTTTCTCAAAAGTGTGAAAGTATTTGTTCTATATGTGGTATGTTTGAAATGTTTTTGTGCACTGTAATACAGTTGGAGATGGTGTTTAACTCACACAAATATCTGTAACTGCAGTCCTTAATTAATGTGCACAGGGAGGCCATTTTATTCTTCATATAGTTTGGTTTCAGAAAGTGAACTGACATTGAATATTTCCCAGTACTGATGAACTACTAAAATTTACTGATTCTGATAACAGCCAATACAAAATTGCAAATGATTCTTGCAGAACAATCATTCACGTCCTTACTCAATTAATGTATGTAAGCAAGTGATTCAATATGATTACTTTAATAATGAATATTTACTTTACAAAAGCATTATCAGTAATATTACTGATACACAGATATGCCCATACCGATAGAGTAACAATTGAAGGGCTCGGGTGTAAAACATGGTAAGTGACATTTTGGTCATTTTTGAGTTACACAGTTAAATGTGCCATCCTTGAATTTTCGAGTGAAATTGGTATGTGATACAATTTTGATTGGACTCACTGAAGCCTTCTGAAATTGGTAAACACAACACAAAAATAATTTATCCATAGTGTAGCTTCTAATAGCTTTATTTCATAATGAACTCAGAAATTTCCAAAATGTCACATTCTCTTCGAATGTGCTGATTTTAATTTCCTCAGGCAGAGTTTTAACCTTACCAATGATTTATCATCCATTGATGTTGGGAGATGTTAAATGTTTTTATCTTTTTTGAGAAGAGCGGGCCTTTTTCACTGTTTCTAAGGAAGTTCTTATGTTATCAGATTATCCTTGCCTTTTTTAAATTTCGTGTTTGTCCTATGGAAGTCTCTTTTCAACTTGCATTTTTTAACCTTTCTCAAAGAGCACTTTACACTCATTTATTTATTTTTTATTTTAAGGTAAAGGTTTTAGATAAGGGGTTTATCCCCATACACTCCGAAGGGTGCAAAATGGCCACAGAGGCTGAAGCAACCAAAATTTTAAATCAGTCAATCAGCCAGTCAGTCAGCTAGTCCATCTTCTCTAATAATAAAAATAATAATAAGGTGGTTATGCTATGGCTAGACCTTGTATTTTTAGGTTCTTAATAGTGTGCTTTTAGGTTTCTAATATAGGCTTTCAAAAATCATAAAATAGGTTCTAAAAATCTTCAATTAGGTTCAAAAGTCCTGAAGTAGGTTCTAAATAAAACTTAAAATGGTTTCCAAATTCCTGAAAAAAGCTGATTAGATACGATCATTAAAAACAAAATTGACTCAATTTAAATGTGCGTTAATTTTGGTACACCTTTTATTAGTATGCATTTTTTGTACATGGAGAAGATTCTTTGTAGAGATCTGAAATTTCACTTAAAAATGAGACAAGAGAAAAGCCGCAAAACTAAAAGCAACAGGAGCTTGCCAGGTATCACTACAATTAGTTTGAGAGAGGATGGTGGTATTGGTCATCAAGATTAATAGAAATCATAATCATTTTCACAGATAACCAAGTACAGTGAAACCGCTATTTTACATTTTTCAGGGAAGCAAAAGAAAATTAAAGTGTGGGAAAATGTAAAATCTGGGAACTTTAAAATCGAGGTTCCACTGTATTTCATTTCAGTATATTTATATCTTAATCAAGATACCAAAATGATTGTGTTCTTATTGTGATACTCAAGCGAATCCATTGTCCCTTAGTTCTAAACCCAGAGGTTCAGTGAGATCAGTATTTGATAGCTCTATGATCTTGTTGCACCAAAGCCAAAACCACGAATCTTACTTTGAGATAAATCATTTTAATATTCAATATCCTGGAAAAATAATGTTTTACATTTGGATAAATGTATTGTCTTCATTAAAATGTGCACCTACTTATGATTGCTGATTAGGCCACATAATTTAGCAAATGAATTTATCAACAAAAAATAGGTAGTTTGAAACTGACTTAGGAGAAAAGTAAAAATTAGCACATTCATGGTTTTGGCATTGTGAGATGACATACTTTTAACAATTGTTTTTGGGCGACCATAACATAACCTGTAGTGCAACAGGTCTTGGGGCTAGGGCCTAAGTACTGTCTGCCAGCCTCACTTCCACATGCCTGAGCAGAGGTGGCCAATCATCCAACCAGTTCCGGGCAACATGTAGTCAGCATGACAAACCCCTAGTCGTTGATGTAGGTTTCCGTGACTGGGTTACACTACTCATTCGTAGGTTGCAATTCCCTCATGATGGTGGGTGGCCACTGGTCCCATGCACTGGCTGAAATCTCATGAGAAAAGTTTCAGGAGACTTAAACCAGCATGTATCATGCAGCCTTCACTCAAAGCCTGATACCTAGAGGCATGCATATTTCGTTTTTGATGAAAACACTGAATATGAAATGACATGCGGTGCATTTTCCTACTGTGTTTTGTCACAAAATGAACTGCAAAATATGAAATGAACTGATAAACATGAAATTTAGAGTTTATGTACTGACATGAAACTTTTTGAAGTGAATTTATCCTGTGAGTTATGCAAATCATGGAAAATTGATTAATTCTGCTGTAAATATTTGAGAATTAAAAATGGACTTATTTACACAGACAGGAATAAACTCAATACTCTAACAACTACATAAATGTGGTAAAAGTTTATTTTGTGTACTAACTGTAATTTTTAAAGAAAAGGTTTATTTTGTATCTTAAATGAGCTAAAGCTATGTTAGTGAGGAAGTAGTTATCACAATTCGTTAGATGCGAGGGCCCCGGGTTCGAATTTGGCCTGAGCTTGGGTATTCTTCATCGTCGCGAGTAGCCGAAAATGTAAGAAAAGCAACACTAAAAAACGAACGAAAAGGAAAAGATGCAATAAGAATAAGTGAGACAGAAATGGTGCTGTTGCAACTCCTGAAAATGAATGAAAAAAAAACTTTCGGAAATAGTGTTATCCTAAAGTTTATGTCGAGGTAGGATCCGAGCACTTTGAGTTCTGTCGGTCGCGGGGCTTTTTGAGTCAGTTGTGAACGGGGTGCCAATCAGAGCTCCTTCCTGCCAAGGTCATTCCTGCCTGTAAGTGTTGCAACCTATGAATCGGAACTTTGTCCATGTCATCAGTCTCTTCAGCCTGAGTGGCAACATACATGTTGCAACGGAAAATTACCATCTTAAATGCGATGAAACCTGTAAAACATCCACAGATATTTTATCGGGTGTGGTCCCTCTGATAAAACATCCAATATTCTCAAAATTCTTCGAACAAATTGTGTAAAGCATTGTAATACTCTAAAAACTGAACCTGTTCTGCAACAAAAGAAAAATGCCTCATTAAGCAATCAATGTGCCTTTGTTAAGTTCAGCATGGCACAATATTTTCAATAATGCTGATAGAATAAATCAATAAAGTTTGTTAAATTACGACGACTCCTTACCACAAGAATATAATTATTCTTTAGATGCTTAAATATATGTACAACCACACATGTCTTTCCAGTGAGTCATTGCAAGAGTTGGCTATTGTGCTTGATTCAATAAAATAAACTTATTGAGCAAGGCAGATTCATAATAATAATAATAACCCGTGGCTCGACAGCCCTTGAAGCTGTAAGCCCGTAAGGCCCTTGACCTATCTCCAGACTGCCAGTCTCCCTCCTACAATCCTACCCAGAGGTGTGGAGATATTCAACCGGTAATGGGGTGACGTGGGGTCAGCACGTCGAAACCTCCCCCCCCCCCCACCCGTCGTTATAGGAGATTTTTATAACCGGTTAACATTACTCAATTGTAGCTCCCCAATTTCCTCAAGATCGTGGGTTGCTACAGGCCCATATAGAGGCTGAGCAAGGAAGGAATGGGGGGGGGGGTCCAGGGGGTTCGGACCCCCCAAAGACTTAAGAAGTACTAAAATTAAGTAATGAAAATATTAGCATTTGTTGCATAATCGATTATTCCTGAGACAATTGGTTCGGACACCTCCCCCCCCCCCCCGAAACATATTTCTAGATATGTGCCTGAGGCCGACAACCCAGAGACAACCCAGGTGGACTCGAACCCATGCCGTCCTGCAGTCGGAGTCCAAAGCACAGCATCGTTTGCTAAGGAGGATTCTCAAAATCGGTCTTCACGAAATCGAGAGAAATAATGTGCTACTCAAGAAATTGCACAGTTTGGGAAGATTTTTAACACGTTGCGTGTTTTAGGCTGTCTCAATAGTAGAATAGTTATTTGGTGCAAATATTGCTACTACTACTATGATAATCTACATAGGCATCCTGCCACCATTATACTTATTTTAGCGTGTGTTGCCCTCTGATTCGAGACCACTTGTAACTGTTTGCATATATGCGGTTTACCGCCGTACGAGCGGTCATTCTTCAATCTGGTCACAAACTACTCGAGCTGGAAACATTGTTTGGTTGCAGCGGGGATACCCAACCCTGCCGCTTTATAACCTGTGAGGGGTGGAAAAGCTGCTCCCTAAAAATTCCAAGAAACATCGAAGTGCTCGGATCCTACACTGACACTCAGTTTAGTCCAGGAGAAGGCTGGAAGGATAAATAAACTCCTTCCCCAGACACTTTGGCAAACAGACTCGCAAAGTTGGCACTGAATATGCGATGGAAAAAATAATAGAAATCCTAAAGGAAGAAGAGTTTATGTAACAGCCAGGGGGACACAAGAGAGGAGTCATCTAGGCTATTAAAAATACTAACAAACACAATTTGAAAATGTCTATTTTTTCCCTACCAATATTATGGGATAGAACTTATAAATTGGTTTATTACTCTTCAGTCATCACTTTTTGCTTGTATATTTTACTTTTACATCAGGTGCATAGTAAGGGGGTAGGTAGGCTAGGGGCCTGAAGTCTAGGGTGCCAGAGTCTAAAAAAAGTCATAATATGCAATGGTGAAATTTACTTGGCAGAAGTAAGGGACGAAGGAAAACATACAAGGTGTTACCCGACCCTTGACCCTTGTTGAACTGAACATTTGAACTTAATATACTTATTATTTTTTCTAAGATATCAGTCCGGTTTTGAAAGTATTTTGTAAATTTTACTTGAAATAATGTGAAGTACATACGGTAGTTTATGACAATGCACAGAGGCACATACTTTTGGTAATTAGAAAAGCAACATTTCGATACAAAAACAGAGTCAATTTCAGGTTCAAAAGTGGTAAATAAAATAAAATTTCGGTGTTACAGCAGTGAAAAAAATCGGATGAAGATCACAATATAAAATGACATTTTCATATTGAAATGATAATCCTAAATTTGATTTGAAACTGCACTTATTACATAGAATAATAATATCGCTTCCAATAGCTCATTTATGTAGTTACCAGAGTATTAACTGTATTCCTGTATAAAGGAGTCCAGTTTTGCTTCTCAAATATTTACTGCAGAATTAATCAATTTTCCGTGAATTGCATAACTCGCAGCATAATTCAAACTTCAGAGAGTGTTGCATTGGTAACTAAATTCTAAATTTCATGTTTAAGAGTTTATTTTGCATTTTGCAGTTCATTTTGCATCATTTTGTGACAAAATAGGGTATTAAAATGCACCTCACACATAACAAGATGTTATTTCACAGTTCTTGTTTTTGTCAAAAACGAAATATGCATGCATCTATCAATGCAGTTTTTTCAAGCAGAGTTGAATAATTTTAAATTACATATTTTTCTACTGAGAACATACTGCATACTGTACTTTTTATTAACTATTAGTATTAAATAAGGAGAAACTATTACTCACTTTATCTGCGAATCTGTTTATTCTTTTTCGTCCTATTAATTTCAGTGCCCACTGCCACCATCCTCATTGGAACTACATGCATGCCAAGCAACAGTACAGCAAGTTCCAATGAGGATGGTGGCCACTGCCACCATCCTCATTGGAACTTGCTGTACTGTTGCTTGGCATGCATGTAGTTCCAATGAGGATGGTGGCAGTGGCCACTGAAATTAATAGGTCGAAAAAGAGAAAACAGTTTTGCAGATAAAGTGAGTACTAGTTTCTCCATATTTATATACTACCGCGTCTCTCTTTTCCCAATTATGAATATTAGTCTTAACCTCTTTCTTCTAGGCTTATTTTCTGGAAACACACTGCTGGTGCATTCCAGGAGATGGAGGGGGTTGGGCGTGGTGTATCAAGAGTCAGACAGTATGGAATATGTTGCTATGAAATTGTAGTTTCTCTTTGCATTAGTACACCTTCATGTATTCATATTTTATTATATTTTTCAGATAAATACAGGTGGTTCCATGTGTCTGACATTTGACGTTTCTCCATCCTGTCAGTGTTTGGCTTTTGGAGATTCTGGTGGGACAATCCATTTCTTCAGTTCAAATCCTCAGGCAATGTTCAATTCATATTCTCGTGAAACTGAATTTGCCGATCCTGTAGATACGCTTCCCTCCATCAGCATACATGATGAATTGACACCCCTCTCATCAATTGCAGTTGCAGTGTGCCAAGGGACGTTGCTATCCGATTGGCCGGAACAGTTTTCCAAAAAAGCATACAGGCAAGTTCATTATAATTTTTGTAAAGTACCCAGTGCCATCATGTCAGTTATTTTGCAATAATTGATCAAGCGTAATTATAGTATAATACATATGCAATAAAGAGAGACGGAGTAAAGTAGCTGTCAGTATCTTTCAAAACTTCCAAAATCAGGCCACTAAAATATATGATATTCATTAATTATAGAGAGAATAATGAGTGAGGCAGTAGATTTTGTAATACATGACAGCATTTTGTATTATTATTCATATATTTATTAGAAAATCTTAATACTGCTGTACTAAATACTTATTTTGGTACAAATAGGACAGAATAATTATTTCTCCTTTTTTATTTGCTACAATATGCATATTGGTTATCGGTTAATTTACAGATAAATTTATCAATTTGGTACATATTTTCATTTTTAGAAATGCCTGCCATTTGTTATTTCTGTAGAATTGCATTGACCTTTAGAATTTCATTGATGTTACGAGGCTCATTCGGAAAGTAACCGCCATTATGGCATGGCACTAGTAGTAGTGGGCAGAGTGCAACTGTTGTTACGTCACGCAATCTGTGATTCAGTAAGCTTCCAGCTGTGCTAGTAAGAGCATCGTAGTGCCGTGCATGTGCTGGTTATAATGTCACAAAATGTGTGCTGCCATCTAAAATCCTGCCAAATGCGAGATACGCGGAGTGATAAGATTTCTTTGCGTAAAAATTCATGGAACGTGGTACAACAATCACTTCTGAAGTTTACTGGAACACTTTGCAGAAACTGAGAAGAGCCATCCACAAGAAATGGGGTCTGCTGACATCTGGGGTTGTGTTCGTGCATGACAACGCTCACCTCACACTGCTCGGGGAACACAAGATCTTTTGCGCCAATTCAAATGGGACGTTTTTGATCATCCCCCATATATCCCAGACTTGGCTCTTTCTGATTTTCATCTGTTCACTCACATGAAGAAGTGGCGTAGAGCACAGCACTTCGCTGACGATGAGGATTTTCAAAATGCTGTTACAGGTTGGTTGAATTCCCAGGCGGCTGAGTTTTATGCAGAAGGGATTGGTAAGTTAGTGAAACGCTATGACAAGTGCTTCAATTTACATGGCAACTATGTTGAAAAATAGAGGACAGCTGTACCTTTCAGATGTAAAGTAAAAATTTGTCTCTATGCAGGTTTTTTATTTATTTACTTTTTTATTTTTTTCCGAATGAGCCTCGTATTACTAATTACTAGAGCCACATATTTCTGGTGAACAAAAGATCAAGATTTTGGTACAACAACTAGAGATATTTTGGGATCAAATATGCCATTTCGGTGTTAAAATTATGAATAAGCTGACCCCCGTGGCAAGTGGTTGGAACATCGTGCTACAATGCGAAGGGTTTCTGGTTTGAATCTCGGCCTGGGCATGGATGTTTGTGAGCATCCATTCATCAATTTCATCATATTATTACTCATCCCAGTCTTCACAATTAACCAAAAATGTCAGGAAAGGTGAAGTAAAATAAAGCAAATCAATCAAAAAAAAGGTGAATGAAAACCCAAAATTTGATTTAGAAATTATACTTATTACACAGAATTAACATTTCATGTCTAATAACACATTTATATAGATATCAGAGTACGTAATTTTATTCCTTTGTAAAGGAATCCATTTTTGCTTCTCAAATATTTACAGCTGAATTAATCAATTTTCCGAAATTTGCATAACTCACAGGATAATTCAGAACTCGGAAGGTGCCGCATTGGCACTTTTAGCGTTTAAGAACTTATTTCACATTTTGCATAATTTCGTGTCAGTAGCATATTTGTAGGTTTGGTGCGTATTACTCACAATTCCAGAATATAAAAAAAATACGTTAAAAAATTAACGTTAAAAACTGTACTTACATATGTGAGTATGTTGTTCCTAATTTCGTTTCTTTAGAACTACGTTTCGGAGACTAATTAACCCCTTCTTCATACCACTTAGGCCTATTATACCAACCTACGAACATCCGGGGTATGGGCTAGCAAAAATGCTGGTAAAAAGAATATAGAAAATAAATGATAACACCCAATATAGCATTAGAAATGCCGTGGAAGTCAAAGAAATTATTGAAAAACTGAAAATTGATGATGAAGATGTAATAAGTAGTTTTGATGTTATTAACCTATACCCAAGTGTACCGAGAGAGAAGGCGGGGGAGTGTTTACAGAGGTGACTATTAGAAAAAGGAACAAGAAACAAAGACGACAGAATTAACTTCACTAGGGAAAACTTAATTAACGGAAAAATCAATTTTCTGGACCTTAGTATCTTGAAAGAAGGGAATAGGATTAGGACAGGAGTGCATCATAAACCCATGTCGGGGAATCTATATATTAATAAGGAATCGGCGCACCCCAGAAAAACAAAGAAAAATGTATTCCTAAACTTTTTTATGAGAGCTGGTAGACTATGCAATGGGAGAAAAGAAAAGGAAAAAGAAATTCAGTGGATAAGAAAAACAGGATTGAAAAATGGGTACACAAATAGAGAAATGGAAAGGATTGCGGGAAGAGCACAGAAAATGATAATGAAAGAAACCAAAAGAGAGGAAGGAGATCAAAAAGAGAACGGAAAAATCGAAAATGTAAATGTAAAGGTAAGTATCCCTTACCATCAAAATGTATCCGAAAAAATCGGAAAAGTAAGAAGAGATTTTGGAATCGTTTGCGGGATGAAAGCCCCAAAGAATGTGGAAAAATACTTTACAGATTATAAGAATGGAAAAACAATGAAGGAAATAACGGAAAGACAGAAAGGAGTATATCGAATAGAATGTCAATGTGGGAAGGAATATATAGGACAGACTGGTCGAAATATGGGTAAAAGATGGAGTGAACATGAAAAAGATATAAAAGAAAAAGTTCCCAAAACAGGTCTCTCAGAACACATTTTGGAAAGCGGACATAGAATTGTAAAAAAGGAAATCATTAGAAAGGAAAAGAGAAAGTTAGGAAGAAATGTGTATGAAACAGCGAATATTTGTAGAGGGGGAAAAATAATCTTAACTCAGATGAAGGAAATTTAGAAGAAGGGTGGATCAATTTCCTCAAAAATTGGGATAAAACCCGGAAGATTGAACCCAATATCGGTTTCCACGTCACTCCGGAAGTTATCCAAGCTGCTCGAAAAGATCGAGAATTTACGTTGGATTTGTGACGCGATAGTGAGGGGGAAATAAGAAAATAAAGGGGAGAGGAAAATGTTCGTGGAAGAGTGACCTTCACGTAGATTAGGAAACACAATTGAGCAGGAAAAGGCGAACCTGCAAGTTGTACATAGTAATACATACAGGTTTTTAGTCTTTTAACATTCTTAACATGGGAATAGGGTAATTGTGCAAGTTTTAGAGAACGACGAGTTTTTTAAATATGGCTAGAGGGGGGGATATAATATCTTAAATGTATCCACACCAACCCTTGTCCACTATCCTTTTATTACATTTCGACGTGGTACCATGTTAAGTACCTAGTTTTTTATACGAACCTGAAGAAGGGGACAGTTAGTCCCCGAAATGTAGTTCTACAGAAAGGAAATTAGGAACAACATACTCGCATACGTAAGTAGTTTTTAACGTTATTTTTTTAACGTCTTTTTTATATTTTTAATTTTGTGTCAAAACAAGATAGCAGATGGCAACTTGCACTTTCAAAAACATGAAAAATTAACATTACAATGTGTTATGTCACATTTCATGTTTTCGTCAAAGCGAAATATGCATGTTATATCACATCCACTTTGAATACACAATTCAGTTTGCCTCAGTGATTCGGCAAGTTACACAAGATGTTCACAAATAAATAGCCTTGTATAGTTGCCAAAATTCAAAATTGCACAAGCAAGAGTGCTATACCCTCATAAGGAATGGGAATTTTGGTTAATAAACTTTAATTCAACATCATGCAAAAATTCATACATAATACATCAAGTTACAATTCATTACCTTACAATAAATTTATTTTGTTAACTTACCATATTTGGGTTTTTTGAATTTCATTAAAAAAAATATGAAGTCTTTTAATAAATATAACTTAAATTCAACCTTTCGAATCAATATACATATTTAATTATAGTTTAGTTTGGCCAAAGAAATATACACTGTGACCATTGAATTATGACCACCCACCTAAGCCGTTCATCAAGCTAACTTTGCAGTTGGTTTTATGTATCAATCCGTGCGAGAACTGAGCTCAGAATCTTGCGTGCCAGTTTTGCCTCAACTTCCGAGCTGTTTACATCACACACACTGAGAAAATCTGCAGTATTGCCAACCGCACAACACATCAAACCCCACACATGCATAACTAACTAAAACTAACTCTCTAGCCTTCTTAAACATGAAGGTTCATGGCTGCAGCAACACAGGCCTTCCATCTGTCCCTATCTTGAGCAAGATCTATATACTCTTTTCCATCTCTACCGATTTCCTTTAGGTCCATCTCAACGTTGTCCCTCCATCTTCGTCTTGGCCTTCCTACAGGTCTCTTACCATCAGGTTTCCCAATAAGAATCCTGTAAACTCCTCTTTCCTCTCCCATTCGTGCCACATGGCCTGCCCACCTAAGTCTTCTTGATTTAATTATTCTAATAATATCTGGACATGAATACAAATTATGTAGTTCTAAATTATGTAACCTTCTCCACTCACCTGTCTCCTCATCCCTTTTAGGTCCAAAGATTTTCCTAAGGATCTTATTTTCAAATACTCTCAATTTATGTTCCTCTTTCAATGTAAGGGACCAAGTTTCACATCCATATAATACTACAGGCAAAATTACTGTTTTGTATATTTTAACTTTTAGTTTCTTAGATATTAAACGAGAAGACAAAAAAAGTTTATGAAGAGAGAAGTAACATGCATTTCCTGAATTAAGCCTACTTTTTATTTCCACTTTAATATAATTTTCATTTGTTAATATTACTCCTAAGTATTTGAATTTGGAAACTGGTTCAAACGAGTTGTTATCAATAATTAGATTTTGATTATTACCTAACACTTGGTTTCGGCCTGTAAACATATATTTAGTTTTCTCTTTGTTAACTTCCAAACCTATCTCTTTAGCACTTTTGAAAAGTATTTTAGCATTATTCTTAATTGTATTCACATCATCCCCCAGTAAGTCTACATCATCTGCATATGCTAACAACTGAGTCACACCATTTAATTTTAGTCCTTCTTTAATTTCTTTTACCTTCCTTACAGCATATTCTAAGGCAAAATTAAAGAGCAATGGAGATAATGCATCTCCTAGTTTTAACCCATCATGAATTGTAAATTTGTCAGACATATTAATACTCACACGAATTTACTTTCTGTTTCATATTTTTATCATACTAACAAGCTTCTTAGGTATTCCAAACTCTACTAATATATTATATAATTTATCTCTTTTGACTAGAGGCACATATTTTTGGTAAATAAAAAAGCAAAATTTCGGTATAAAAACGGAGTTAATTTCGGGTTCAAAAGCGGTAAATAAAATAAAATATCAGTGTTATAGCGGTGAAAAATTGGATCAAAAGTGGTATATGAAAAGACATTTTGGTTTTAAAATTGTGAATATAATCCTAAATTTGATTTAAAAACTACACTTATTCCACAGAATTTACATTTCACTTCTAATAGCACATTTATGTAGTTATCCGAGTATTAAGTTTATTTCTGCGTAAAGGAATCAATTTTTGTTTCTCCAACATTAACAGCAGAATTAATCAATTTTCAGGGAATTGCATAACTCTCAGGATAATTCAGACCTCAGAGGGTGCCGCGTCGGTGAATAAACCCTAAATTTCGTGTTTAAGAGTTAATTTCGCTTTTTGCAGTTCATTTCGCATTATTTCGTGACAAAACTTGGTCACAAAATGCATTTCACACCTTTCAAAAACATGAAAAATTAACACTACAATGTGTTTTTTTCAAATTTCGTTTTTTCGTCAATATAAACATAAACTTTTGACCGAATCATATGCTTTTTTGAAATCAATGAATAGCTGATGGACATTTTGATTATATTCCCACTTTTTTTCAAGTGTCTGTCTGATGTGAAAAATTTGATCTGTAGTTGATCTGTTACGTTTAAATCCACATTGATAATCACCTATAATTTCATTAGCATATGGGGTTAGTCTTGTTAAAAGAATGTTAGACAATATTTTATATGTTGTTGAGAGTAGAGAAATTCCATGGTAATTATTGCAGTTCATTTTATCACCTTTTTTAAACACAGGAACAATTATGGATTCTTTCCACTGTTGAGGGATTTCTTCTTTATTCCATATTAAACAAATTAATTTATGAATTTGACATATTAATGAATTTCCACCATATTTAATTAACTCAGCTGGTATTAAATCAATGCCAGGTGCTTTGTTATTCTTTAGCCTTTTAATAGCATCTTTAACTTGAGTCAAGTTAGGTTCTGGAACTAAAGGTTCTGCTGTGTGTACTTCATTTACTTCTGATTTATCTCCTCCATGGACATTTAAAAGGTCATTAAAGTAGTTCTTCCATCTATTTAGAATATCGCTTGGGTCAGCTAGAAAATCACCATCTTTATCTTTTATCAAGTTTACTTTAGGTTGCCACCCCTTTCTAAACTCATTTACACCTTTATATAGATCTCTGATATTTTTATTTTTGCTGTTTGTTTCAATTTCGTTAATTTTGCTTTTCAAGTAATCTCTTTTTTTTACTTCTAAACGTGCGGTTAACTTCTCGCTTTATTCTATTATAATTGTTTAGATTTGTATCATCAGAGTTATTTAACCACCTAAGTCTAGCCTGATCTCTTATTTCTATTAGATTATGACATTCAATATCAAACCACGGCTTACTTTTTCTTAGTTTATGGTATCCTATACTTTCTTTAGCTGCTGATTCTATTGCATTATGTATGTGCTCCCAATTCTTATTTACGTCTGTCTCATTTATATTTTCATCATCATTTAAATCCTGCAAAACATCAAATCTATTTGACAGTTTAATTTGGTAATCTTTCTTAATTCTTTCATCTGTAAACTTTCCTGTATCAAATTTTAGAACTTTTAGATTTTGTTGCTTATGATTTATCACTGAGAGTCTTTCTCTCAATTTAGCAATTACTAAATAATGGTCACTGGCACAGTCAGCACCTCTATGTGTACGAACGTCAATTATACTAGTATGTCTTCTCTTATCAATGAGAATATGATCTATCTGATTATGAGTTTTACCATCTGGAGAAGACCAGGTATATTTATGGATATCTTTATGTTTAAAAGTGGTACTTTTCACAATTAAATTCTTTGAGGTTGCAAAAGTAATCAATCTTATACCATTATCATTACTTAATTCATGAAGACTTTCTTTACCAATCGACCACACACATGCATGTCAAGCAGAATGCATTTTTGCTTTTTTTTTGTCTCCTGAACCATACAATTTTTAAAGTACTTTGTGTGCATAGATTATGTAATATATGTGTCATTACTTAATATAAATCGCGAAATATCATCGAAATATGAGGTTATGTGTGTATATTTTGAGCACACAAAAAAATAAAAAAATCAAAGGTAAAAGTAAACTACAGGCCCCTCTTGAATTTAATGACGAGTTATTGTTTTTGGTTTAGAAAGAAATAAATTTATGAAAATCTTGGTTCGCAATACATATGTTACTATAAGATACATGCCCTTCAATTGTATACTACCAAAAAAGTATGATTTGTTATTGGTGATACTCTGTTTGGTTTCAATTTATTAATCACTTCACTAAACCAGGATTCAAATCTTGGTGTGTTCATTTCTTGGTGATAATCACCCTTCCCTTTCTTTGCATGGAGCAGTAAACTTGCACCTTCAACAAAACCTTCATTGCCGTCAGTGGGTGAAACAATAAGCCCCCCCCCCCTCCTCCTCCCCATTTCTCATCGGTTGCTTCAGCCCTGGTGTGGTTTTGCAGGGTGGTATCCTCCCACGCTTGACACATGTCTCGTCCAAATAGTTAACGTTTCTTTTCACGTTGATATATTTTAATACCGCGGAGATTCTTTTGTCATCAAACAACAAACAATGGTTTCCTACTCCTAAACTCAACGGGTCTCCCTTGTCGCACAACACATTTGCTACCTTGTGTTCTGACATCAGACGAGAAATGCCTACATTGTTAGGTTAGGTCTGTTAGGTTTGGTTCTATTAGCATAAATACACGGAAAAATTATTATTTAGGCTAAGAGAACTAAACCTATCTAGCCTAACGTAACAACGTATGCATCTAGCCTAAAATTAAAAAGCTTTCTCCCGTGACGTCAGAACCCAAGGTTGCTAAATTATGGTGCAATAAGAGACCCAAACTTAACCTCAAAGTATTCAACACCCGAGACACAGTTTGTGCGCACATTGATGGCAAATCACCTCATGCCCTGTTTTATGTTGGTTTTGCTTCGGTAAGGAGGAGTATGCATTTAAATAACTTGTTTGACTTTGAAGAGTTTTTCCCTTTGGATGATACCCAAAATAACACTCAGGCAAAATCGGGCACTAAACAGGAGACCTCGATTCACCCATTCTTGCCACTGTATAGCACGATTAGCAGTGAATTGCGAGAAAAATTAGGGTTAAAATAGTGGGATGTGCAACATTGGTATCACCAATTCCACATGCTTTGCAACGTATTCAGTCTCACTATAATGGTAGTGGATCACATACCATTATAAAAAATTAAAAAATAATAAATTATATAGATTTTCACTATCTAAGCTAATATTATTCTTCAAGAAAAGTTAAATATAAATTTTAAAACTTCCTAAAATACTTTTGACTAGGAGTACACTACTGTACTTTAGGTGATTTGAACGACTTCATTGTGTTGAGATGTAATAGGTTTTGAGTGCTTATGTGATTACACACTCGTGCTACATGTGATTATAAATCGAATTGTATCTGAAATAAGTTGTTTTCATCTCAAAATTACAGTAAAATTCACAATTCATGAAATGGTAATCCTATGGATGTAAAAATAATCATTATTGCCAACTCTTATAGAGAGAAAAATTTATCTCGCAAGGGAAAATCTCTTATTCCCACAAAAGATGAGAAACTTTTGATTAACATTATAAACCTGAAAGAAATAACAACACTCAATGGTATATCATATAACGCAATTTATTGTGCAAGCTATATTATACAAGGAAATTCAAGTCATAAACATGTACAAAATAATATTCTCACATGTAAATTTTTTATGATTTGGTATTCTGAAAATTGGTGATAAGTGAGAGAGTTAGAAACTCCTCATCTGGAAGATCAAAAATTGACGTATGGTGCAGATCAAATCTGTATGCATCTTGTTTAAAACGAGATATTTGTGTTTAACAATATGTCACATTAAATCTGTTGGACAAATGATGACATATTATCTGCATTAGTAAGTCTGGGAATACATAATTGCAAAATTAATAATGCATTTCGTCATGAGGACATAATATGAATATTTATTGCGAGTGAAAAATAATACTCTGATAAGTATGTTTTAATTGACAATTTTTAATATGTTTATTCCTTCAAATGATTGAAAGGATTCATCATTAAGATTTATTTATTGCAACAAGTGAACTTTGTATAAGTAAAGAAGCAATTAAATTGTAATATTACTTAAAGTAATACTTCTTGAACTTGTGATGGATGAAAGCATGATTTTAACATTGTGCAGTGAGATTTAGCCAACAAAATTGTTCTTTCTGGCATTGAAAATTGTATAATCTCTTTGACTTAACAATATGTAAATATTTTGTTAATGTGATTAGTATTTTGGTGTAGTATTATTCCAAACAATAATTTTTTCTTGTTGAAAAGAATGTTACACCGTTTGACTGGATTTTAATAATTTTTATACAGATCGTCTCCAAAACAGATTTTAAATATGTAATTTTTCTATGAATGACATCTCAGAAAGGAGTAGACATAGTGCTGCAGTTTTACCTAACTACTTTTTTCGAAAGTAGCAACCAGATATGTTTTGCTTTATATTTGGGTTTGGTAAAGCTGTTTACCTCTGCTTTACTGAAGGTTAAAGTAGTGTTGACTTGACTCAATATGTCTGCAGTCAGGTCATATACATAAGATTATGTCAACTTAAGTTCATATGTCGATGCTAAGTGTGATATATTGCTCGACTCACTCTTGAGCTTCAGTGCTCCTTCAGCGCAACCGACTGCCCAGTTGACGAATCTGCGGATCCAAGTTTGTCTGCTCGATGATTGCAACCGATAAAGTCCATACCTGCTAATGGGTGTATAATTTTGTCTGTATATGACAAATTAAATAACTATTTTGTTGCAAGTATGCAGTTGTGTCGGAATAGAACCCATCTCAGCGGGACTATATTCTGCGTTCACGTTTGGATCTACATATGCAAAAACCTGCTGCAAAGTTGAGTTGATGCGCAGCTTAGTAGTGTGTTGGATCACCTTTGTGTTTATGCCAACATATATCCTATGTTGAATGGATTCCACAAGATATCTGGAGGAGTCCACAGGTATTGATAACCATGCTGAGTCCAATGCAGCCTTCACTGCTGGGATTGGCATGATTGGTGCCTCCTGTCTCCTAATATGTCGCTCCATATAATCCCAGATATGCTCTATCGGATTTAAATCAGGCAAATTTGGAGGCTATACCATATGTTGGAAGTCAGATGAGTGTTCCTCGAATCAATCCTGTACCACAAGAGCCCAATGACATGTTGCATTATTATCCTGGAAGATACGAGAACTATCAGGGAAAAAAAGCAACATAGTGGGTTGTGCTGTGTCTGCTAGAAGACGGTGATAAGACTGACCAGTGCAGCGGTGCTGTACATGTTCCATGGGTCCAAATTCTTGCCATGTGAACATTCCCCACACCATACAGTCATCGCCACTAGCCTGCACCCTTGACTTTGTGCAAGATGGAAGAACACTACCATGTTGTTTACGCTAAACTCTCACATGACTTACTTTCTGGTCGGCGCTACCTCTGGACTACCTCTCTCCATTCATCTCGATCCTCTGCTTTTCTTCTCCATCCTTTAACTCCTAATCTTCTTAGGTCCTCTTCCACGTCCACTATCCATCTTTTCCTGGGTCTACCTCTTCTCCTTCTCCCTTCCGGTTTTCCATTGAATATTTTCTTGACAACCCATGCTTCTTCCATCCTCTGAACATGCCCAGCCCATCATATTCTACCCTGTTTGATCTACACTACAATATCTGGCTGGTTAAACAATTCCTGTACTTCCATATTTGTTCTCATTCTCCATCCCTCTTTATCTATTACCGCTCCAAATATCCTTCTCAGTATTTTCCTTTCCCACCTTAACAACCAATCTTCCTCTCTTACCGACATCACCCAACTTTCTGAACCATACATTACTATGGGTCTTAATATTGTTGTATATATTTTAATTTTTGTGTTCCTACTAACATTCTTAGATTTAAACAAATTTTGCAAAGAAAAATAGCATCGATTTCCACTTGTTATCCTTTCCTGTATTTCTGTAGCTGTCTTGTTATCTGCTGTTATTATTGAGCCCAAATATTTAAAGGCTTCCACCCTTTCATATTCTTTTCCATTTATTCTTATGTAAGGTTCTCATCTGCCTCTTTCTGGATTTCCATCTTCATATATTTGGTTTTATTTGTGTTCACTTCCAGTCCTAGTTCTTGAGCTTTCTCCTCTAATACTTGATAACCCTCTTCCATAGCTTGCTTATTCCTTGCTATTAAAGCTACATCATCTGCATATGCTACTATTTGTGTTAGTCTGTTTAATATTGTTCCTCCAGGGTTGATTGGTAGTTGTCGGATTACTTTTTCCAATGCTAAATTAAATAGTATTGTAGAAAGTAAATCTCCTTGTCTCAGTCCTTTCTCTACTTTAAACATGTTTGTCATTTCCTGTTCAAATCTGACTTTACATTCTGTTGTTTTCATTGTCATTTTTTGTCAGTCTTATCAATTTCCTTGGGATTCCAAACTCTTCCATTATACTGTAGATCTTATTTCTTTCCAGGCTATCGTATGCTTGTTTAAAATCGACATATAGTTGGTGAAGTTCTTTGTTATACTCATAGAACTTCTCCAGCACTTGGCGCAGTAAAAATATCTGGTCCATCGTGGAGCATTTTTTTCTAAATCCTGCTTGGTAATCTCCCATGATTCTTTCCATCCAATCTTCCAATCGTGTTGCTAAAATTTTACCAAATAATTTATAAGTTCCATCCAGTAGTGTTATTCCACGGTAGTTTTCATACTTAGCTTTATCCCCTTTCTTATGTATCGGGCATATTATTCCTATTGTCCAGTCTCTGGGCATTTCTTCTTTTATCCAAACTTCTTCTATCACTTCATATATGGCCTTCTTCACTCCCTTTCCACCATATTTCAACAGCTCCGATTCTATGCCATCTTCTCCTGGCTTTATTATTCTTTAGAGACTTTATTGCATCTTTTACTTCCTTTAAAGTTGGTATTATCTCTCCCTCCTCTTCCTCACTTATTTCTTCCTCTTCATCACTTTTCCCCTCTTCTTTATTCTCCTCATTGGTTCCGTTAAGTAATTCACAGAAATACTCCTGGCATCTTTCCATCATCTTTCTTTTGTCTCCAATGAGGTTTCCTTCTTTATCCTTGTAGAAAACTGCTCTGGGTTGGTATCCTTTCTTCAGATCTCTTGTTCTCTCATAAAACTTTCGTATTCCATTTCTATCTTTCATTTCATCTAACTCTTCTATTTTATTTCTCTCAAACTGTCTTTTCTTGGTTCTACATGTCTTATCTGCTTGTGTCCTCTTTTCTCTATATTCTTCCACTACTTGTCTTGTTCTCCGTTGAAGCATCCTTTTTCTGGCATAGTTTCTCTCCTGTATTAATATTGACCATTCTTCATCAAACCACTGTTCTCTCTTCTTGTTTTGTTTCTTTCCCAATGTATCCTCTGCTACATTACCTATTACTGTTTTTAGTATTTCCCACTTACATTCTAGTTCTCCTTTCTCCCATATATCCTTTTTTGTTTCTAGTGCCTCCATGAGTTTTTCTGGGTATTCCTCTCTTACTCTGGGATTCCTGAGTGCCTCTACATTATGTTTCATGTTCTTACTTTCCTTTTTTGATCTTTTCACATCTATTTCTGTCTATACTTGATTCTCACTAGATGGTGGTCTGTGTCTCCATCAGCACCTCTACAACTACTGATCTCCATAATATCTGTGGCATGTCTCCTGTGGTATTATAACATGATCTATTTGGTTTTTCGTGCGGCCGTCTGGAGACACCCAGGAATCCTTTTTTATGTCTTTTCGTGGAAGCCAAGTACTTTTAATTACCATTTCCTTACTGCTTGCAAAGTCTATCAATCTCATTCCGTTATCATTGCTTACTTCATGCAGGCTTTCTTTGCCAATTATGCTTCTGTACATCTCTTCTCTTCCTATTTTGGCGTTTAAGTCCCCTAGTATGATTTTTACATCGTGTCTTTGTACATGATTTATTTCTTCTTCTAATTTTGAGTAAAAAGCATCTTTCTCCTCCTCCTCTGCTTCTTCTGTGGGGGCGTACACACAAAACATTGTGATATTGAAGAATTTTGCTCTAACTCTGACTGAGCACATCCTATCATTAATTGCTGTAAAGTTTATAATACTTGGTTTGATAGACTTTTGGATTAGGAAACCTGTACCATTATTACCAGTTTCTTCTCCATTATACATCAGTATATGTTTTCCAGACGTTATCATTCCTTGTCCTTTCCAGCGTGTTTCTTGTAATGCTAACACTTTCACTCCATACTTTTCTATTTCTTCTCTAATTTCTGTCAGCTTTCCTGGTCTCTTCAATGTTCTTACATTCCAGGTTGCGAGCATTATATCGGTTTTCCTTCTCATTAGCCTTTTCTTTCGCCGGGTCGTCAACAAATTATCCGATCTCCTCCGAGGCAATCTTGTGGTATCCGTAACAAGTTCTTTTGACGGGACAGGGGAGTTAACCCTAAGCCCAACCCCCAACCTGGAGGACCAGGATTTATTTAAGGTTTACTCCCCTAGGTAGGTTGGTGTTGCTTTGCCTTCGGAGCCCTTCCTACCCCTTGGTTTTCTGTCAGGGTATCCTTCCCTTAGCCTTTGGGGATCCCTCCCCTCCCCTCCCTGCAAGGCAGCAGGGGCTGTGCTTATTTAATGGCGGCACGTCTTCGCCATGTCACAGTGCTGTCTTTGGGCATTTCTGGGTTTTAATGGGTGTGATCCTGCTACAGATCACTCTCTCCAGACCCTGATAGCACTGCCGCCTCGATCCGGGACTGCTTATTTGGCTATGCCTTATTCGCAGCTAACCATCATATCTGATGGCCATTCGCTATCCGCCCCCTGTGACCTGCCCAGTAGCTGAGGCCCACCCTGGGAACTCTCACATGACCATCCACGAAATGCACTAAAAACCAAGACTCGTCAAACCAACACACCTTCTCCTGGTCTTCCACACTCCAATTTGCAAGTTATTTGCACCACATGCATAGTTGTGATGAGGGGGTCGTCTGCTGGTGTACCCCATATATGACAGTGTGGGATGAATGGTTCAGATAGATAGTCCCTGGTTTATTTTTGTTGTATTCGGATGTCAGTTGTTGCACTGTGGCATGTCTGTTGGGTTGCATTAGTCGTTGTATCCTCAGCTCCCCTTTGACATCAACCTTCCGCTGCCCCGTACAGTTCTGCCAGTGGGACATCATTTGACTCTGTTCACGTCACTCTTGGAACACTTTCACTATCACCGATCTTGAACACCCCACCATAGCATCGGTTTGTGAAATGGATGCACCGACTCTTCTGGCCCCAATGGTGTTACTTTTGGCAAAATCTGTCAGGTCCTTCCTCTCCCCATTTCGAACCACACTACATACTGAACTCACAACACTGTATCTCTGCACCACACATTATCTAGCAGCACCCTCTGGCAAACATGTTGTCAACATATTACTTTCATTGCGCACGGCGGTGTTCATAATTCAATGGCTACTCTGTGTATAACAGCTTTCAACACATAATAAAGGGTGTCATTTTAATGGCACCCACGGACCAGAGATTCGTATAGAGGACATCAAAACAAACAACTTTTCTCAGTAAAATTTTTCCTCGTTGGTGCGTCGATTCGACGCTACAGCCGTTCAAAAAAGACTGTTTTGCCACCTGGATGCTGGCAACCCAACACAACATTTCATCGTATCTGTGACGTCATTTCCTGCGGCGAAACACCGCATGGCAGGGTTGCAAGGAACACACAACTTTTGTGAAAAGTTACAAAGTACCTACCAGATTTTTAGCTGTAAAACGAAGCGAGAAATGCGTCCAGTGGACCGAACATCATAGCCTACCAGCCAGAAGATCAGCAGTCATCTCAGGGGAAGGGGGAAGTGAACCAACGATATGAGAAATGGTATAAAACTTATTCAAAATGAAGTGTCAATATCAGATTTTGTCTCAGCCTACATGTCAAATATCAACAACAATAAATTTTATTGGACTTGCAGCTTACATGTGGCTGTTTACGCCCAGCTACATGTCAAATATTTGCAAATCTCGTTGCAAGTTTGATATCTACAGGTTAGTGTCCAGATGCCTTGTGGTACTTTTGTGCTGATAACGGAAGTATCTGAGGTTCACGTTGTTACATTACGGCTAAAACACGTACAACCACAGTAACAATCTAATGATGGATCACTAGCGAATATACTGCCCTGTTCACAGTTGCAAACTATTACATGTGTGTCCTGTGCATAGATAAACACGGACATCGGAGAGCTTGTCTTACTACTACTTATATCCCTGTATTTCCAACCATTTGTGTCACTTGCCTCATAATGCCCTGAATATACATTATATTATGTGTTGCTTACCTTCAGAATTTTGAGTTCTTTCATTTCTATTTTGTCATCTGTTCAGTGTGTCGCAGACAACTAGTATCAGAAGGACGAAGTGGATAGACTAAATTGTATATACGAACTTGGTAACTAGATTTGCAATATTTGACATGCAAGCTGAGATAAAATTCGATATGACCACTTCCACTTCAATTCTATTTTCTTTCTACAATTTTTCGTATCGTTTGCTTACTTCCTGTTAGGTTAAAGGACATGTTTTCTCGTTTTGTCTGTTAGGTTAAAGGACGTGTTTTCTCGTTTTGTTTTACAGTACATAATGTGGCTTTTTGTAGCTGTCATTTTTCACAGAATATGTGTTCCTGGCAAACCTGGAATGCATCGCCTCTTGACGGGATATGACGTCAATATTATCAAATGTTATGACGTCACATGCAATCAAATGTTACGTGTGGTTGCCAGCATTCAGGCGGCAAAACAGGCTTTTTTTGAACGACTGTAGCACCAAAATGATTCACCAACGAGAAATATGTTACTGAGAAAAGTTGCTTGTTTTGATGTCCTCTATATGTTTCTGTGGTCTGTGGGTGCCATTAAAATGACACCCTGTATATTGTCACGAGCTGGCATTAAATGGTAAATCAGCAAATACCAGCCAACTACCCGGTGACGAGAGGTTGCCGGGACAGTCAGAAGTTAGTGGCCGAGAGAGTCGGAAGCAAGTAACCTTAGTGTTTGCACCGTGAAGTGGGCGTGCACGGAGGTTTGGGCCGTGCCCAACTAGATGCCCTCTGCGGCTCAGCACCGCGGGAACATCAACAGGTACAATGATAACTGGTCAGTGTTTAATTACTTTTTGATCCGGGTCCGGCATGAACTTCCCCCTCGCTAGGTGAATCCTAAATAAATATTGGTAAGGGGCAAGAACCCTCCTCACTTAGAAATACAACCTCTCGCAGCCAATCAGTTTAAGCTGGCCGTAAACATAACAGTATACATGTTTTGATCAAAGTATATATATAGTTAAATATATATATATAATGCGATGTTTTATTAAAATGATTCTCATTCCATGTTTGCTTGCAGTATCCGAATTATGTTTTCACAGACTTTGCTGCAAGTTCTAGCACTTCTGATCAACAGAAGACAAGTTTGGTTATGGGAAACAAAGATCTATGCGTCAATCATGTCACTTTTGTCCTGAGAGATTATCTTATATTTGCGTTATCACTTATTTGTTTCTAAACTGTCAAATTTAACCAATTTTTACTCAAAAGAAGTAGTAAAAAGTACTTATATGCTTGATTTGCACTGTTTTTCCACCCGCAATTGGCTTGATCAAATAAATTCATGTTCAACCAATATTTGGACTTACTTATAGCCAAATTTACTGCCCAAATACATTTCGTGTATCTTTATAAAACTTTCAGATACAGGACTGACTAATACAAGCCTTTGAACCAAAATTAAGACTGTTTTTGGCTATCCGAAAGTATTATGTCTTGCACTCCTTCCATTTCTTACCACAGCTGTTTTTCAGTGTTGCCAAACCTATAGCTAATTCACTATTGGCACGGGCTAACAACTTCGAAAACATATACATATGTGAAATCTATTTAAATACACTGTAAAATCGGCATTTTTAATATAAAACATTATTTGTACTATATAAAGATACTTTGATACAAAATCATAAGTTTTAAATTATTTTTCATCTTTAAAATGTTAGTTAAGATTTGCAGCTACGGAGGGAAAAAAGTTTTTTCCCATAAAGAAGGATGTCTACAAGGAATTACCTAATTTAAGAGTAGGATTAACTTAGAACTTAACGTGTTTTTCATACATTTTGTTGAATTTATCACTGAATTAAGATCAAAACATGCCCTTTTCAGTGAATACTGAATGCAAATCATCAAGAATATCACCTCATAGCATAATTATCCTGCAAAACTTGATAAAGTCCTGCCTTTTCGATGTTTCTAGGTTTGTTGTCTTGTGATTGTAAGCACTTTATGTTGCTACTGTAAGCATAAATTAATGTAAACTGCAAAGCAGTGCTGCAGTTTTCAGGAAAACATATTCTATTAAATAATTGTTTAAAGAAAAATTATAAGTTTGAGTTTCACTGCTTTGGAATGCTATATTTTTAGTGAATAAATTATTTCAGTATAAATTGTATTTTTCTAATTTGATCAGATTATAATGGTCCATTACTATGTACATTATACTATGTATAATGTCCCTACTAATTACAAGTTTTATTACATTATACATAGTATAATGTCCCTACTAATTACAAGTTTTTATGTACTAAAGCCTTTATTTGTGTACCTAACAGGCGAACTCCACCAATTGACCCAGAAATACTGAGGACAATGAAGATGGTTGGCACAATAGGGTATGCTCCGAATCCAGGAACTTGTCGAAGAAATCAAGCAAGTTGTTTTTAATTCATTATTTTGAATAGTTATGTTGTACTTACTTCATATTCACAGACATAATAATGATAACTATTAATGATGGTATTTTTTTCAAAATGAAATTTGGATGTTTCTCTGCATGGAAGAGTTGATTGGATATCAGTGCATACAGGATCTCTTCTCGATTAGACATTACGTTATTGAAATTATTTTCAAACATTTAAAGTTGGAATGAATGTTAAGATATTTTCTGTTAGATTGAAGAAAGGGTAGAAATGTAATTTAACAATGTCCCTAGCTTTTAGTTAATTTGTTATTCTCTATCCTTATTTATTATATTTATTATTATGTATTAATGTGTAATAGAATGGTAATATAATTAGTGATAAAATAATATTAATGCTGAGTTGATACCAATACTAATATGAACTTTGGATCATTAAAAGGGGTTTTCAGAATATTTATAATTGTTAATATTTAAATACTGAAATTAAGTACTCACTTATCCATGAAACTGACTTAATAAAATTCAGTTTCATAGCAAAAAATTTGTTGCTTCTTCTTTCTTCCTCCGAAACTTGAATTAAAACTTAAGTATTCTGGTAACACTGTTAAGCCTTGTTTCCATGTTAATAAAACATTAAAATGCTGACCAAGGCAAAATTTAATGTATAAAAAATATACACTAAAAATGTAACGTTTTCCACCCTCTAAGAGGGTCTTCTTCAGACAAATTTATTGTGAAACTTTGTCTGAAGAAGACCTTGTTTTTAGTGTATATTTTTTATACATTAAATTTTGCCTTGGTCAGCATTTTAATGTTTTATTAAGTATTCTGTTTTAATTATAACCAAATTATTAATTTTGCATAATTTCCAGTATAGTTAGACTCAGCGAAAGTGTTTTGTGGCCTTTTTATGGACCCGGCCAGAAAATCAGTCTCTCGAAATGAATCGTCAGGTATCAGTGATAGAATCTGAACCGAATCTACTGATATCATCTGTTACCATTACATTGACATCAGTATCAACTCAGCCCTAAATATTATATATCATTTTTATTAATTATGCATAATACACAGATATATCTTGCTCAGTTTATGTCCATGTTGAAATGTAAGAATGCAGATTATTAAGATTGCCTTTGCATTTTCAGATATTTTTTTTTAAAAAAAATGCTTTTATTCAGTTTCCAGCATCAGTAGTTACATTTTTTTCTAATTTTAAGCAACATACAACACAGAAAGTTCAAACAACCATTGAGTTTTAGGAGACATGTTTGTTTTTAAGAACTAATTATTCCATAATTTCTAATTTGTAAACTATGATGTAGATTACACACAGTAGCAAATCAGAGGATATAAATTGACTCATGCTGCAGCAGATTGTTGCTACTGATGTTCGTGTTCTTATGTTTGAGTGGGTAAAACTAAGATATGGTTCCTAACTTTTGCATGTGTCTAAAATATTTATTAGTGTTATAATTGAAGGCATCAATTATAATAATGGTAATACAACCTTATAGTTACGTTTGTAAGGTGATAACAGATTGAGCCCTGATTGGTGAACTTTACACTATATATATTTTTCAATGTTCACTGCATAAGGGCTAATGGTTAGGTTTAATAAATGCCCATGTTAATCTGCTATGTCATGCCACTTCATCCCATGCTGCTCTGAAGTATTCTAGCTCGTTCCCAACTAACAAGGTTATTTAAATTATTCATACTTGCATGTAGTTGTTACATAACTTTCAGGTGGTGTCAGTATAATTAACAAATGCCAAATGCATGAATTTCATTGATAATTGAATTGTTTCTTGTATTATAGTAATTAATATATGTTTGGTAATATTTGATGCATATTTATGAATAGATTATAAGACAAAGAAGTGTGCATATCTTGATTTCAGTTCCATAAGGAAGGAATCTTTTGTTTTGTTATGAATTGAGTGATAGATTAGTTTGTAATATCATGTTGAGTTCATAAATGTCAATAGAAGAAGAATTAACAAGTGAGACCAACTGAAAGACTGAATAGTAATCTCAAGAGACTGGCTACAAGTCTGATTTTTTATTGTGCTGTTGTTGGTTTTCAAAGTTTAAATAAAGTTAGCATTGTAAAAATATATGACTGTTTTTAGTTGAAAGTAAATTGCAGACCATAACCTTGTCAAAAAATGTGTACAAACTATATCATATAGTAACTCAGATATACAAATTAGTAGGTTTACTTTATGGATTAAGTAAGGGGTGCCGAATCCAAAATGACAGTCAAAATTCTTCAAGGTAAATCGACATTTCTGTTAGTTATGTATGATATTATGTCTTATGCAAGAAAAGGCAATGGACATCTTTGTTTACACTCACTGCCTCTTCCTGTGCCACTTGTATGAAACCTGGTGACACCATCTGCAAGGTCCCGCAGATATCTGCTAATACAGAAGCATTCCATCTTCCTATGTATGAATGTCCTGGTGAAACCCATCCTGTATTCATTGCTCAGAGCCCCAGTCTTCAGGGAAGAAAGTAAGATATGAGTTCATGTAAAGCATTTCCAGTGGCATGTTTGAACTGATTTCCTCATGAGAGTATATAAGTTCTTTCACAAGTCCCTCATAATTGTCTGACCTCTTGTTTCCAAAGAATAAGGTGGATACTTTTCAATATAATGGCCAGGCAGCGTGTTCATCATTATTTAAATAAACTTTGGAAGTGCTGTTTTTCAAGAGATTGTGTATCTGTGGACCAATGAACACTCCTACCTAATCTCATGTGTGAGAGACCCAGCTTTGTGTGCATAAGAGTTTGTCGGTTATGTCCTTTTGCTTGTAGTCGACACCCCTAGCATGGCCATCCCACTCATATAAAGCAACAGGGTCCTAGGTTCAGTGGAAGCAAATAGTGGTTTGGATCCCACTTTAAACTGTAAGTCCAGTCTCTATTAACCTATCTGTGCATAAAGTGGACATAAAACAAAAACTCAAATTCAAATATGTAAAGGGCCTTGTAATCAAGTGGTCCTGGGTTTCATACCCAGTGGAGGCACATTGCACAGTGGTTCGGATCCTACCTTGAACTGTAGGTCCAGTCCGATTAGCCTATCTGCGCATAAAGTGGACATAAAACAACAATCAATTCACTTCAAGCATGTAAAACAACATATGTTTCAGTCCAATGACTCAAATCGCTACAAATTAACCATTCATGTTAGTCTTAGTTTATGCTGCCAAGACTATGTTTTACAGTCATATAACTTTCTTTAGCTTGGATTGCATATGCAACTGGAATGGAATGCAACTTGTTTCCATCATGTAAAATTACAGCTTTTAGACCTGTCTTGTAAGGCATCTTGTTTGTACTCGTAGTTCAGTGACTGCATCAAACCTTCAGCCTTTGTGTAGAATGTCATCTTCAGTGCCATAAAATACTTTTAAGATTTTTTGATGCACCCAAAAAGTAGACATTTGTGTTGTATCAGTCAGAAGGTTCCATTGCAATCGTGAAGCTACGAATTAGTTCAGTTTTACACGTTGACTGTTTCAGTTCCCTTATAAGATCACCGAGTTCACATTGAGTGATTCTGTGTATTCAGCAAGGAAACATTTGAATGATATGTAGGATCGTCGGAAGTGCAAGGATGATGTGTATCTTCATTGGTTTCACACTGTTCACTATCACTGCTTGTGGTAACTTTAGCTGGAGGACTGCAATATTCTCCATGGGGCACTGGTCACATGGCAGATGATACCGGGTGTTTCATAAATAATTGAGGGTTTACAAAAATTTATTGCAAGTGAAGTATTAATGAATCCAGTCCAGAACGAACGAACGATGAACTAAAATAGTTTTTTTGTACACCTACAAATGCTCAATGTGTGCACTAGAATGCTGCAATGAGCGTTTTTTGCTCGACCGGCATGTAGTTCGCACGGACGATGCTAGATAGCGTTAGGAACTGACAGCTCTTCGATCACCATGATGTCAGGAGCGAATTTCGCTCGAACAGGTAAAACGATCCGTGTATGCTCGAAACCTAGTAGTTCACGTGTAACGGTAATTTTTCTGTAGTATTGGCCCAACATGGATCGTAAAGTGAAAGATGCAGTGTAATTGAAACTGAAGTGAACATAGTCATAATTTTCATGTTAAAATGTAATTTAGTCCATCTTTACAACATATAGATAGCAATGTATGAAAATGAATAGATGATTATGGGCTGATGGATGGATTTTTACTCATATATTTGTACGTTTATTGTCCCATTAAAAAGATATTTGATATTCTATATATTTGAGCGAATTATGCTCGAGCGTGGGAGATTCGATCGAGTATTTTCGAGCGAAAGTGTTCACCATGGGTAACGCGGCGGCACACATTGACATGATAGTCTAGTTCTTGCCACACTTTCATCAACATGGGCCTTCGATAGTGTCTATCGCTGGGATGATATGCTCCCTTAGGGCTGTGATATCACGTGGCATGGGTGAGACGAATACCCTGTCTTTGATGAAACCCCACAAAAAGGAGTCACCGCAGTGTAAGGTCCGGTGATCTTGGGGACCAAAACTTCGCACAAAACACTGTGAGTGGTGTGGGTGATTTGAGTGTCACCTAGCGGCAGGGATATGAATTCTCAGCTTAACAAAACATACACGTACAAACTTTTTGCATTCCTCGATCGTTGTATTGATACACTCACCATTGAGAAAACCCCACATTTGCCTCATGATGTTGAAGCAGAAAAAGAAAGAATGACACTTCATAATCCCAGGATATTAAAATTACAAGAAATTTATGACAGTTGACATTTCGTGTTGTTCATTTAAAAACTCATTCATATTTAGTTGAAATAAAGATATTTTTATTTACATTGATTTTCTTGTGAACTAATTTTTCGTGAAATCACATGTGGGAATATTCTAAAGATGGTAAAAGGTAAAGGTAAAGTGCTCCCCTGTGTTTAGCACAATGCCATGAAGGCGTATAGGTGGTGTGGGGGTAACGCCCCACACTTTCTTGATCCGGTAGTGAGTGGGGGTGATGTGATCAGCATCCCACCTTTACCCCCCAGGGTTTCCCCCAGGTACCCATGTTATTCGACGCTGGGTGGGTGCCGGGGCCGCTTCCATCGTTAGAAATGTTCCCGGATTTGAACCGGCTGTAGAAATGTTCCCGGATTTGAACCGGCCGGGGATCGAACCCGGGACCTTTAGCATGGTAGTCAGATGCGTTACCGACAGCCACCGCGGCCACATTCTAAAGATGTAATATGAAATTTAGAAAATGAGGCTTACATTAATTCAAATTGCAGTACAAAATGCAAAATGAAAGTGTAATAAATTATGCCTGAACAAAATTCATTTCAATATTTTTCTCTCCTTCAGGTGCCAGTATGTATTTTCAAATTGTTACAGATTGAAAGATTTTTTTAAAAACATTATTTTAAGTCTAGACCAGTTCTTATAAAAGACTCAAGTTTTCAGATTAATTGAATTTAAACAAAAAATTCTCATCTTTGTAACTCTATCAGGAACGGAGACAAGTGTCATAAAATGAGCAGAATTTATATTGGTATTGTTTGTATTGTAAGAATTTTCAGACTTTTGAAAGACGAGAGATGTAAGAAAGTGTGCAAGGAATTTTGGTTTAATATATTTAATGCACATTGTTTCTCCATATGTTGCATTATTTTTCTACTTGATTATCATATTTATTGAACATTTATTGCATTGTAACACTAATCTCTGTATTTCTTTGCCAAAAAAAGTTAGTGGCAATCTATGCAGCACTCTTGTAGGGGAGAGTGTCTTCCATTTTGTTCATCACCACCAAGGACATATTTAAGGGGGAAGGGGTTTCGGGCCATCCCCCGAAAGAAAAATTAAATAATGAAATAATAAAATAACTAAAATTAAATAATGAAAATATACTTGTTGTTTAATCAAGGGTTATTTATTTCAGTCGAACTAATTGGAAGGCAAGGGTTATATTGGGATCATACGACTTTGAATGACAACTCCAAAGAATATTTATGCAAGATCTGTTACTATGTACTTACAATAATATGCATAAAATATTACCAGGAACTTTACTTTTCGTCAATTGGATCTAACATACTTTTTGATATTCAATAAATATTCAATTCTTTATCTATTTGACATTAATTTCCTTGCCAGGCCATTTTTTTTTCTTTTTGCAAATTTTTCCGACCTTAGCTATACGTAAGCTACATAATGAATACTTGCTGTTACATACATAACTATCCTTAACCTATCTTTTTATATTTTCATGTAATAAAAGTATAATATTAATTAATTTAATATAGTTATAATTATTGTAATTTAAACATTATTATTATTATGAGACACTTGGTTTCCATCCCCTCCCGAAATATATTTCTAGATATGTGCCTGCTCACCACGCTTGTACTTTTTCAATGACGCATTGTAATCACTTCGTCTTTGGCACATAGTGGTTCAGATCCTACTTTAAACTGTAGGTCTAGTCTCGATTAGCCTATTTGTGCATAACAATGACTTAAAACTTAAACTCATCACCATGCACATTGGTCTTCCCTTCCTTAAAACTTCGACACCATTTCCGCATGTTCCTTTGTTCATTACATTTTCACCATAAATTTCAACAATGTACTTCCCTCATCCTCATGCAGACTTCGAGACAGAATAGTTAGTACAGTGTCTTTCGACACTAGAGCCCTGGGTTTGAATTCCAGCTTGGACATTGGTGTTTTCTGTGAGTGTCTCTTCATTAATTTCCTTATATCATCACTCATCCTCATCATCATGATTAGCCAAAAGTGACAGGAAAGTGACGCTAACAAACAAAATCCACCACCCTCACATTTTTTGTTCATAAATCCTCAGGCAACCCCTTAGAACTGGAGGGGTTGTCGATTTCATGTTCATTCTAAAGAAACAACTTTTCTTTAGTACACTCGGTGCCATTCAAATGACTGAATCTGACGAAACGCTATCATTCATGCCTGACTGCTGTGCACAATTTGTTCTTATTTTCTGAATATGCCTTACAATTAATATACAGGCTAAGACTAGAAGAAATAGACACTTTCAAAGTTTTACAAAAAGAAGAGTTTTAATAATAGGTTTTGAAGAGTACGTTCTGAAGTTTACATTGTTAAGTTACAAGTGTTCTATGTGTGACCCTTTTGTAACATGACAGGTATCAATGTGATAGTCCAGTTCTCCCAAAACACAACTTTTCCCCTTCAACAGGCAACCAGTTTCCACAAATTTCTTGCTCCAATCGTAGATGGACTGCCTTGTAGATGGTTGTTTGCTAGGGATGTGTCGAAGCCGATAGCAGATGTATGAGAATCGGCAGAAATTGGCATTGCATCGGTATCGGCATTAGCAAAAATCCGATATTTGTACCGGTACAGATTATACTACAGTTTTACCTTCTAATAAGTTTTATATTTTAACTTTGTAAGATTTATTGAAAATTAGGTTATGATTCTTCATCATTTGTAGAGTTTTTGTAATAACATTATTGCAAACTCTCATTTAGAGGATCAACCTACCTCAAAATCAGAAATAAAACAGTACACTGCTGAACCAACTATTTCACATGACCAGGATCTGCTGTTGTATTGGAAATTCAAAAGTGAGTATCCAATCCTGAAGCAAGTGGTAAGAAAATACTTAGTTCATACCTGCTGCATCAGTATTCAGTGTTGCTGAACAGATTTGCAATAAGAGAATAAGTAGGTTACTTCCAGAAGTGCTTCAAAAACTTGTGTTTCTGAAGTTGAATCTGCTGCATTAAATTTACAACATTAAGATCAGGAATTCATTTTGCATTTCAAAGAACTGCGTGTATACTAATGTTAAATATCTTGAATCTACGTTCTACTTAAAGGTTCACATAACCATTTTTTTTAGATGCAAATGTACATTTGCATCTATTGAGAATATATATGTATATTCACATGATATGTAATAGAAAGGTGCATAGCAAATTTATTTTTGTCATTCTGAAAATAACATTCTATTTCTGTTAAATAATCATATGTATCGACATCGGTTAAATATCGGCATCGGCATCGGTATTGGTTCCAAAAATTATTGGTGAGTACATCAGCATCGGTAAATTTTCAGCTTCGTCACATCCCTATTGTTTGCCATACTGTTGTTCTGAAATGACGCTGCACGATAGTAACAGAATTTGTGTTTGCAAATTCAATCACACTCAAAGCCTTCTCCACCTGGCTAGCAACCATAGTGCTCAACTTACATCAAGGGTGCTCACTTGATGCTGACGTCATGAAGACAAACGAAAAGCGGAGGTCGTAAACTTGAAGACATTCTCTATACAACAGTACTAAATGCTTTTTTATGTAACAAACAAATTTCGATTTATAAAGTGTTTAAACTGTCCATTTATTTTAGACTAACCCTATATTGTAATAATTCCTTTGCTTCTTCTTAAATGTTTAAAACAATGTGTTAATCTGACATGGTGTACTCTGTATGATACAAACATTCTTTTAGGTACCTTACAAAATGGAGAAACGAAGATCGCAGAAACCTCTTTTTCCTGATTCACAACATGGCAAAGGATCGGACTCCACCTGCATTGCAATTCCAAAGCGGTACAGAAAAATAGAAGTCAAATACTCAAGACTAGGCGTTGATGACTTTGATTTTGATCAATACAACAAAACAAGTTTCTCTGGTTTAGAAGCCACCCTTCCAAATTCATATTCCAATGGTATGCTTCAGGTATGTATATTATTTTTTCTATAGGCAAGATCCTTATTATTTGTCTTGTAGTCTACGGTTATTTCAAGCACGATAGCATGTTTTCTTGTGATGTTTCAGAAGAACACACGCTCCCTTCATCAGACATTTATTTTTAGTTTGATTAAAGATACAGTTACAACAATGGTTAAATTTTTTTTAACAAAAAAGAATCAGTTATGCAAGGAATATTGTCAATGTTACGTTGTTGTAATATAGCAACTTAACTGTGAAATAAGCAGTCTGTTTTATTATTATTTCAGATAAAAAAAATGATCACATTTTTAAAAAAAATATGAATCCCAAATATCATCAGGCAATTCAAAATCATCATTGCTTTCACAGAGTTTCTTGATGTTTTCCATTACATTAAATTTTAAAGATGGTGGCCTACTCCAGTGTGAAATAGAAAACTCCATAGTGGATTTATGTTAACATTTTCGTTATTTAATTTATTCCAGTGAACTTCTGCAATGGACAAAGCTTCCCAGACATTCAAATCTATGTTTCCTGTCACTCTTTTTAAAACCTTCTCTTTTAAATCAAATGCTTCTCCTCAATGATGTGAGCTGACAAACCTGCTCTTGGGTTTAAATTTGTAATGTTCAAATCATGTTCATGCCATCTTATTGCCATTTTCCTCTTTATTTGTCCTACATAATCCTTTGAACATGAACAACTTATATTATGTATTCCTGTGGTTTCCACATCTGGTACAGATTTTCTCATTTTGTATTCATTAAATGTACCAGGTGATCCGTTTGAAATGTCAGAAAAGTAAACCTTTATACACAAGAGGTTAATGTACATATCTCCTAGCAGCTTGTTGTAATATAAGCAGAAAGGATGTAAGTTTTGAATGAGTGAGGTTTACAAACTTCAGCCACATGGCGGCGCTAACATGCATGGTAACAAAGGTGGTGATCACCTCATAACAACGCACACAGTATGTCGTATGGTATGCAAAATTTTCGAGTATTACATGCATGCTACTGCCACCACGCAGCTGAAGTCAGTAAACCTCCAATTACTCAAAGCTTACATCCTTTGTGCTTATATTACAAAGAAACTGCTCACAGATACGTACATTATACTGCAGGAGGCCTTAGAAAGAGTGTTTCACGGGCTAACAGCTGATGTCGCTCGCACACTATTCCTGATACTCTCATGTCGTTTGCTCCTCAGCCGAACAAACAGGCGGAGGTAGCAAGAGACATAGGTCACTCTCCCTTGTAGAAGGGTGCAGCAAGCTAGCTGTGGCAACCGGGCTCGGTCATTCGCGGACCTGATTGGTTCTCGCAGACACACCCTCATATTGTCGTCTGCTGCAAGCCCGCGAAGCGATCTTTTTAAGGCCTCATGGAGTATAACCTCGTGTGTATAAAGGTCTACTTTTCTGACATCTCAAACGGATCACCCGGTACATTTCAAACTCGTTATTGAGTAGAAGAATGATGTACAGTTTGTACGGTGGGATGCACAGGTACTAGTCGGCAAATTGTTCATGACCATTTTCATTAATTTTTCTCCTACGTCATACATACTTTGAAGGGCTTGATTGTTACGTATGCTAGTGCAGAGGTTGTCAGCAGCTTCTTGTGTATAAAGGTCTACTTTTCTGACATCTCAAACGGATCACCCGGTACATTTCAAATTCGTTATTGAGTAGAAGAATGATGTACAGTTTGTACGGTGGGATGCACAGGTACTAGTCGGCAAATTGTTCATGACCATTTTCATTAATTTTTCTCCTACGTCATACATACTTTGAAGGGCTTGATTGTTACGTATGCTAGTGCAGAGGTTGTCAGCAGCTTCTTGTGTATAAAGGTCTACTTTTCTGACATCTCAAACGGATCACCCGGTACATTTCAAACTCGTTATTGAGTAGAAGAATGATGTACAGTTTGTACGGTGGGATGCACAGGTACTAGTCGGCAAATTGTTCATGACCATTTTCATTAATTTTTCTCCTACGTCATACATACTTTGAAGGGCTTGATTGTTACGTATGCTAGTGCAGAGGTTGTCAGCAGCTTCTTGTGTATAAAGGTCTACTTTTCTGACATCTCAAACGGATCACCCGGTACATTTCAAACTCCTCCAAAAAAAGATCGTTATTGAGTAGAAGAATGATGTACAGTTTGTACGGTGGGATGCACAGGTACTAGTCGGCAAATTGTTCATGACCATTTTCATTAATTTTTTTCTCCTACGTCATACATGCTTTGAAGGACTTGATTGTTACGTATGCTAGTGCAGAGGTTGTCAGCAGCTTGTTTGGTGTTATGTTTCAATTCTTGAAGCTCTGATTTCATAAAACAAAGTGTATATACACCTGGTGATGGACCTTTTGCCTGGTAATACTTATGCATCCCACTGTACCAGTGTAATTTATAATAAATAATACAGATAATTGAACACAAACATGTTTATAATATATTTCTAATATAGTGTGATGAACGTCTGCATTAGGTGAAGTAAACTGTGCATTATTGTTTCTACGTCAGGCTATTTTATCATACTGTTATTTTCATTTGTTAGCAGACACCACAAAGTACTTCATAATTCATTATAAATATTTTAATCCAATCACTTGTCTAGAACGTTACATTTTAAGTGTGAATGTCACACACGTAATGTTGGAATGCCCGTAAATTGTTCATATTTTTAGTATAAAAACATGGTTATTTAATTCATGTATTGCCGAATGAAAGATGCAGTAGCATAATGCAAGTTGCCCTATTCACAGCTCTCTGTGTAATTTGAGTTTATGTCCATACAGCAGTGTTCAATATGTACCTCATCAATGTGAACAACACTTTCGAAACAGCATTATCAATAGTCTCATGAAGCATTTTCGAGGATGTTGTCCACTGTGCTCCATATTTGAGGGGTACATTTCAGCCTGGTGGTGAGAATTTGAGCTATTTTTTATCATCAGCACTCACTTCCCCTTAGTCTTCATACCCTCTATAGGGGTGTAAGGGATGACCTTCCTTATAGTACACACAATTGTCAACCTCACTTCAACATAGTACACTCTGGACTGCTTTTGCAGACAAGGAAGGCTCTGGCGACTGGCCCCTACGGCCAATATAATTCTGTGTGTTGTTCTGTTTTTTGTTCTTGTGTGTGCTGAGTGCCCATTTACAGCCTCAGCTTTTAACGGAAGTCAGAATATTTTAAGATTTTACTTATGCAACGTTAAAGTTGTTATTTGTAAGGGGCTAGACACCGTATAATGTGACGGCTGCAAAATAGCCTAAGTGAATAGGGGCAACTGTAATTCCCATGCAACTTACTTGTAAAGGTTCTACAAAAAGTTTCCATGTGGATGGTGTAGGGGACACCAAAATTGCTGAAAATTTTATGAGTGAGTTTTGCAGAAAAAAATAGTAATTTGCTTCTGCATATTTGTTGTTATTTAAATTGAGCATTGCATTTGACATGTGTACATGTCAGTCTCTGTAAAGTGTGATTAGTGTATCGTGCTACAAATCCACAAGTCTGTTCATCTTTTACATCAGTTCATCATTGCAGACGTGGAAAGGGAAATTGCTAACTGAGGAAATGTTTGCTTTAGCGCAGGGGCAGCTTAAGGGCTGCTTGAGTGCCAAGGACACCAAATCAGGGCATCCCTCTTTAGTATCGCCAAAACCTTACTTCTGATTATATAAGCATGGCTACTTATTTTAGAAAGAGTTTGATTTGAGCTGACAAAAATTAATTAATGATATTGCTGTGTAATAGAAAGAAGTACCATATTTGCCAGAGTATAAGATGCACCCCCATTTTTGTACAGATTTTTTTAGGAAAAAACTTTATCACTGAATTTACAGCATTTCAAATACAAGGCACTATGTAAGTCCATGTTCAGCAAGTAACTTACCTAATCTAACTAGGAAGAATACATTTTAATTCTATTTGTCACACACTGCAAGGAAACAAGACAAATTGTCTAACTCAGAAAAAAAAAACAGAAATGGAGGCAATCAAAAACTTGAGTATTGGCATATAAGATGCTGCCTGTCTTTCAGACCTATTTTTAAAGTAAAAAGGTGTATCTTATATGCCTGCATATACGGTATATTGCAAAAGCGTGTACGAGGGTCGTTCAAGGAAAAAGTTTCCCTATGTTGCAAAAAATGCATTTCCTAAGTTACAGACAAAATCAAGTTGCACCAAGTAGCATGGTTTTTTTTTGTCACTTTTCAACATAATTTCCAAGATCCAGGGAACGAAGAACACTTTTCACTGCTGTTTCCATTCCATCGACGTCCGTTTGAATTCTGAAGTGTAGTGATGAACGAAGCTCTCATCCTGAGTCACAATACGGCAGAGAAAGTTGTTCCCTTCATTGTGGTACCGGGTCAAGGAATCCAGGCAACATGTCATACGCATCATGAGATATTCTGCAGTGAGTTGTTGGGACCCAACGCGATGAAACCTTCACGTATCCCAATTTTTCGTGGATGATTTTGTGTGCAGTTCAAATCAGCGGCTGCTTCACGAACCTTGATTCGACTGTTGGCCAAAATCAGTGCATTCACTTTGTTAACCAATGTTGCGTCACTAATTACAGACGGGCCACCGGGCCGATCTTCATCGAATATGCTTGTTCGTCCTTCAGAAAACGATTTGCACCACCTTCACACCATTTGCACTGACATTACAGAGTCTCCATAAACAACAACCAGCTTCCAGTGGATGTCGATAGGAGCAAGACCATTTGCCCACTCATACCGGATCACAGAACGAATCTCTTCTTTACTCCACACTGCCAAAACACGTTGTTCTGCCATGACTCGCTACTCCTTATGGCCAGGGCACATTTCTCACTGCATGACTCACGCTAATCACGTGCCGCGCATGTGCGGTAGCCTGCACGAACATTGCATTGTGTGTAAATGTAGAGGAAAGACGAAGGAACACATTGCTATACTTTTTCCGCGCTTGGAAGGGACTGCACTGTAAACACAAGGGCAAAGGTATTACTCCGCCAGGCTTCAGCGATTGGATGATCGTAAAGCTTCTGCTGCTTCCACCAAGTGTGAGAGAAAGTTGGTGCAAAAGCAATGTTACAAGCTACGAGAAATTAAATAAAAAGGAAAACTATAACTATTCACAAGATAAGCTGAACTTCTGTACTTGAGAATTTAATTTGAAGATATAAAAGTGTTTTACTTGCCTAAGCAGAGTCAGATAGAAAGTCGATTCCTTTGAGACTGTCCTATTCTCAAACTGTCATGTTCAAAGTTAATATTATTTATGTTATTGATGTTGTTTTTAACTTATGCATGTTTGTTTTATAGATATTGTTATAATCATCTTATCACGCTGTATAAAATACAAGAAATGAAATTGATGTAACCATAGCAACGAGAAATAATAAGTACGAAAAATGGTGATGGAAGTAGTGAGATTTTATGCCCCTGTATTGTATTTATTTTAAATATAACGGTTATCGTTAATTACGCAATTTTATTTGCATTGATAATCGTTCTGCAAGTTTAAGCGCAGCGACGGTTATCAAGAGTGGCGACCCAGAAGCCAGGATTGTTCAAAAAGTGTGCAATCTTCTGATAGTGGTAAGAATGTCTGTTGTAATGGAACAGAATTTTTGTCATATGCTGAATTAAGACTTATTTATTTATTTATTTATTTCACCTATAACAGAGCTTTCGCTCCAATTACAATAGGCTTACACTTATGTCACAATCTCCATTGTGCTTGTATAACGTAACTTCTTAAGTGAATCGTCATATGTGTAAAGATCACAATGGCTGATAAGTTAAAACAAAGTAAATCTAAATCGTCGCATAAAGAAACAAATATTCAGGCTAATAAAATGACTACTTACTTTGATGCTGGTAATCCCGTAGTCGCTTCCAGTAATGCAAATACTACAGAACATGATGTTTGTTCTACAAAACCCGACAAATTATCTTGTTGTAATGATCCTGACAATGATTTGAGATATGTTCAGTGTACACAGTGCTCGTCATGGCATCACATATCTTGTCTCAAACTTAAAGTCACTCACTGGACAATTTATTCGACTACACTAGAAAATTATTATTGTAAAGATTGCAAACCAGATTATGATCCTTTTAGTTTGCCAGCTTATCTAGAAACTCTTAACCCGAATTTTGGTGATTTGTTAAGTACTGTTAAGAGTATTCAATTGCTTATGGTCGCTTCTAATGAAGACCTCAAGACGAAACTAGAACAGTCTAATGCTGAAATGAAATCGCAGTTAGAACAGTCTAATGCAGAAATGAAATCTCAGTTAGAAAATTCTATGAAATCACAGTTAGAACAGTCTAATGCTGAAATGAAATCTCAGTTAGAAAATTCTATGAAATCACAGTTAGAACAATCTAATGCTGAAATGAAATTGCAGTTCGAACAGTCTAATGAAGAACTAAAAACACGAATGGATCTTGCTAACCAAGATATGAAATTACAGTTACAGCAATCTAATCAAGAATTTGCAGAGTTTAGTGAGAATATTAAGTCTCAGTTTGAACAATTGGAATTGGATATTTATAGTAACCTAACTTCAAAATTTGAATTGGTCCATCAAGAAATTAATACTGTTAATCAAAGATTAGACAACTTGACTTCCGATGTTAAAACACAACTTGATTCAATAGCTTCCGAATGTGTCAAGAAAAATGAACATTTGGGAAGTATTTTGAATAGCAATATTTCTCAAATCCGAACAGAACAAGACGTTCAAGGTCAACAAATTTTAATAAATAAAGATTTGATTAGTGAATACGATAAATTTATTACAGTATGTTCATCCAAAATAACTGATATTAATAATAGATTATCATCGTTGGAAGTTGCTGGTAAGGGAAATGTACATTTTGGAACGTATCTTATTGATTGTAATAATAGGTTTCAACATATAGAATCTCGTATTGATGTTTTGCAAACTAATTATGCAAATTTTCAACGCAACACAAAAGGAAATTTGAACCCTCCCCTTGCACAAAATAGTTCTCAAACTAAGACATCACGTGAAAGGGCTACAAATGCAGTTGACTCGGGGGTGACTAATTCATCTACTTATTCATCTGATGAATCTTTAACAACCCATGTGAAAACAACGTTCGATGAACCGCATGTTCGAAATCGTGTTCACTGGAAGCGAAACAAAAGATTTATTCCAACCTGCAATGAGGAACATTATCGAAATAATATGTCACCTAATAGTGTACAGTTTAAGGATACAAGTAATTATGCGATTAACAATATGCAGACAACTTCTAGATTGAATTCTACCGTTACAAATATTGATAAACGTTCCAATGTTCAACAATGTTGTTCTGCTGATGGTGAAAATAGTTACATAAATCAAATGTTTACATACTCGCAAGAACCTAACCTCCCTGTCGTTCATCATAGTAATGTCCCTGGTGAAACGTGTGGGTTTCGTCATATTTCTTCCTTGCAGAATGAAGCTTGCAGACCATGGTTTCAAGGTGAAAGGCGTAATGCAAATTTAATGACTGGCACAAGTTGTCCAAATGCTGAAATTGGTGTTAATGAGTCAAATACAAATAACAATTACTGTGATAATCCACAAAGTCAGTTTGATCGTTGTATTTCTCCAACATCTTTACCTGTAATTACTGTTGGGGATAGAGGAAACAGATATGTAAAGATAAATGAAATGTCTCATTTACCCAAATTTTCTGGAAAAATAGAAGACCAATCGGCTCGAGAATATCTAGAACATCTTAATTCTATGCTTGATCTTATGGGCATACCAATTAACAAAAGGCTACAGAGTATTCAGTAGTGTTTCACCAACAGAGCTGTGTACTGGTATAGAACTCACAAACGTATGTTTTCTTCATATGATCATTTTCAAAGGGAATTCATGAAGCAATTTGCAAGTCCGGAAATAATACAGTCTCAGTTATTAGTATTAAGGAACAGGAAGTATGATCCTACAGTACATGGTGATTTAGAAAGCTTTGCGTTGAAAACATATTCAAATTATTGCAATTTAGTTGAGAATCCAAACGAATTGGATGTTATTCAATTAGTTATTAGCCAGTTACCAAATAATATAGCTAATAACATAACTTGTCATGAGATACGTTCTATGGACCAGTTAACAACTATGTTAAGGAAATTAGATGTTGTCCGAACTAGTAGAAGAGGACTTATTTTCCTACCGGAAGAAACCGATAATAGTAGTAAGGTTAAACCCAACAAGAATCCTGACAGTATGAAATCAAAATTTAGTGTCAAGCAAATTAATGTTAAACACACCAAAAACACTTGCTCATCTTCTACTCAGACTTCGGCGATGGATGCTCAAGTACCTTTTACTAATGAATTTGGCAATGCTAATTCAAGATATGGACAGTTTAGAGGTAGCAATGGTAGTTTTAGAGGACGTAGAAATAATCGTGGCTATTCAGGATTTACATATAATAACAGAAATAATTTCAGATTCCAAAGAAATAATGCATACTCTGGTATTTCCGGTGACATTACAAATAAGAATTATAATCAGGATGCTATAACTTCTCAGTTACCTAACAGTAGTCAGAATGGAAGGATTTTCTACAATAGGCAAGCGCAGTATACAAGTGAGCCTTCTCTCGCTCCTACTTACAGTCAACCTGTTAATGTGACTTCATTACAACCACAAGATGCATCTACAACTTCTGGAATATCAAATTCTCCTTCTGGAAATGTATCAAGGACCTTTACACGACAATCTGGTATTGGAACATCTTACCAATCAACAACAAATTTAAATTAAAGGAGCGGATGGAAGTGCCTCGTTCACTCTGCTTTCTTTCAGAGAGGCCAAATTTGAACAAACGAAATTCATTTCAAACACAGGAAATTATGAATGTACGTGATGGTAAAGACTTAATATCGGAACCACTACAAGTGAATTTTTTATTGGAATGGTTTGAAGAAGAACCTAAATGGACTGTTAGTGATTATGATATTCCGGTTCCATTAACTGAAGTTCCAGTTATTCATGGAATTATTTGTCAAATACCTGTAGTTTGTATTATAGATTCTGGAAGTCAAGCAAATGTTCTAAATTTTGACGTTTGGTGTAAACTATCCTCTTTGATTGGCAACATTAAACTGGATAACGTAGAAGATGTAAAACTCACCGGTTTCGCTGGATCCAAGAAGTGTAAAGTTGTTGGCAGTAAAATTATTAATCTGCAGATAAAGAACGAATACTTTTCTATGGAATTTTTTGTTCTTAAAGAGTTGAATGCCGATGTCATTTTAGGAGTTCCATTTTTGAGGAAATATAAAGCTGTAATTGATTTTAAAGAAGGGAATGTAAGTTTGCTAAATGATAAAGGAAAGGAAATTTCCTCTGTTTTAACTCGGCAATGTTCTTCTACAGAAGATTTGAAGTATTGTACAAAGTCTAACTTTTGTTCCGAAGATACATTAAATGATAATGAAAGTTATTCATGTAGATTGTTACGTGATGTGTCAACTTTGAATGATGATGTAGAATATATGCCAGCTAAGAAGTCCATTTATGAGTCTGTTTTTAGAAATGATAATTTAGACAATTTGCAGAAAGCTGATTTATTCGAACTTCTGTCGTATTATCACGTACAATTTTCAGATAAACCTAGAAAAGCAACTGTTGAACCTTACAAGATTCAATTAGATACCGTAACACCTATTACAAGCACACCTTATCCCATACCAATATCAAGGAGACAACCTTTAGAAGAAGAGCTTTCCAAGTGGGAGAAATGGGGAATTATTTACCAAGATTCTTCACCATATCTTAACCCTCTACATATAGTGCCAAAGCAAGGAGGTCTTTGGAGACCTGTGATCGATTTTAGGAAACTTAATCAACATGTTATCTCTCCACAAGTGAGAGTAGAAGCAATTAACGAAATGTTACAGAGGTTCCTAGGATGTGTTTACTTTTCTTCAATTGATTTATCATGTGGTTATTTTCAAATACCGTTGACTGAAGATTCATATCCTTACACAGCTTTTTCTTATAGAGGCAGACAATATCTTTTCCGCTATCTTCCGTTTGGGATTCGATCAGCAGTCTCAGTGTTCCAGGACAGGATGAATAAAATATTCTCCACCGATTGCAGAAATTTTGTTGTTTGTTATTTGGATGATATTCTAATTTTCTGCAAAGATTGGTCTCAACATATGCAACATTTAGAACTAGTTTTACAAAAGATAAAGGGTGTCAATATGTTTATTAAATTTTCCAAATGTAAGTTTGCTTACAAAGAAATCTGTTTCCTTGGACACATAGTGTCCGGTGATAAAATTATGGTTGATCCTGCAAAGAATTCAGCAATTATTAATTTTCCAATTCCAACAAACAAACGCTCCTTGAGAAGGTTCTTAGGATTAGCTAATTGGAGGCGAAAGTTTATTGAAGGATTTGCTGAAATGGCACAGCCTTTGTATGATCTGTTGAAAAAGGAATCAAAATGGCAATGGAATGATGTTCATGCTTCAGTTTTTGAAAACCTCCGCAAGTCACTGATATCTCCAAAGGCTTTGTATCAACCAGATTTCACGAAACCTTTCATTGTCAACACAGACGGTTCGAAGAAAGGAATAGGAGCTGTTCTATGGCAAGACTCAACTGAAAATTCTGAAGAAGGACCACGTATAATTCAATACGTTAGCAGATCTCTTAAAGGCAATGAGTTATCATACAATACTCACGAGATTGAATGCTTAGCGATATTATTTGCTTTCGAAAAATTCTACATTTACATAGCTGGAACTAAGGTGAAATTGTGTACCGATCACCAATCTTTATCTTGGCTAGAATCTACTAAAACTTTGAATCCACGATTAAATCGTTGGAGTTTGAAATTACAAATGTTTGATTATAATGTATATCACGTGCCGGGAAAATCTAATGAAGCTGCAGATGCTTTAAGCAGATATCCTGATTTAAGTACAGGTTTTCCAACTCTATCGGAACTATATGTAAATAACATAAGTCTTGATTTTCTTGACGAAGATAGTTAACATTTTGGCAAGAAAGCCAAAATTCGGATTCTTATTGCAGTGCCATTGTACAAAAGTTACAAAATGGGAATTTGTCGAAGAATATAAGAAGGCAATATTCGATTCAAGATAATATATTATTCCTGAAACATTTGAAAGAAGACAAGTGGAAACTTGTAGTACCTATTATTGTTGTACCCAAAATTCTTCATAAATTACATTTACAAGGTCATTTTGGATACTATAAACTATTAATAAGTGCAGAAGTTTATATTTTTGGCCTAAAATGAAAGTTAGTATCAAGCAGTATTTGAACGACTGTCTAACATGCGCAAAAACTAAACAAGCACACACAAAAATTAGTAAGGATGAATTGCATGTATATTCTACTACTCCACATGATATGTTATCAATAGATCTTGTTGGACCGTTACCCAAATCACAAGGATATAGTTACATATTAACAATAGTTGACACGATGTCCAAATTTTTAATGGCTTATCCGTTAAGGAAGGCAACGTCACGTGAAATAACTAACAAATTCAAGCTCCAGTATTTTTACCACTATCCAGCATGTAAGGTAATATTATCAGATAACGGTTCCCAATTTAAATCACAAGAGTGGAAGTTATATATGAATGACTGTAACATATAACATATCACCACGTCAGTTTATTCGCCTTTCGCAAATCCTGTGGAAAGGTACAACAAAGAGTTAATACGATTGTTGCGATTATATACTTCGGAAAATCATCAGGACTGGGTAAAATATTTGAATCATGTAACAGGACTTCTTAATAATTCCGTTTCGGAAATAACAAGTTTCACACCTAGTGAACTTTTTCTTCATCACGAATTAAAGGATTCAATTATCAGTCAAATTAACTGGCCAGATGATTTAAAGTTTGTGCCCTGGAAACATAAGTATTTTATCGCCAAAACACGTATTAAGGAAAGATATAAGCCCAAAACTATTGAGTGTGATGCTAATAAATTGAAGATTGTCCCAGGTGATATTGTTTTAGTGAAAAATCATGAACATAGTAGTGCAATTAACAAGAAAATTCATAAGTTTATGGAATTATGGCTTGGACCCTATATAGTTGATGCTGTGAAAAACAATTATACAATTTTGATGTCTATGGACGGAAATAAGATAACAACAAGGCAGAACTTGTCAAATATCAAGCATTTTTTTTCTCAGGAGAAGGGGAGAGATTGAGACTGTCCTATTCTCAAACTGTCATGTTCAAAGTTAATATTATTTATGTTATTGATGTTGTTTTTAACTTATGCATGTTTGTTTTATAGATATTGTTATAATCATCTTATCACGCTGTATAAAATACAAGAAATGAAATTGATGTAACCATAGCAACGAGAAATAATAAGTACGAAAAATGGTGATGGAAGTAGTGAGATTTTATGCCCCTGTATTGTATTTATTTTAAATATAACGGTTATCGTTAATTACGCAATTTTATTTGCATTGATAATCGTTCTGCAAGTTTAAGCGCAGCGACGGTTATCACCTTCCATAGCTTCCTCCCCTTCACTGCTGGTGCCGCCGCTACTGCTATCAGCTGGATTGATAACAAGTCGGTCAACAGCCGTGTCGCACATGTAATCTGATTCCCAGAAGCGTTCCTCTTCTTTCTCCACATGGCGTATAAATGATTTCCCCATTTCAGCAAAATTCTGACGTCACTCAATTTGAATGTTTTATTGTTCCGAGCAACATGACACTTTACCTGGCTCCAAACATGCTCTATAGGATTCAGGACACAATGATAAGGGGGAGTCTTAACACCTTGTGGCCTTCCTGCTCAGCCATTGAATCCACAACAAACTTATCATAAACATGGTGAATGTTAGCCTCTTTTATCTCGTTTATGAGTTCATCTTTCATCATGTTTGGCCGGCGTTCGATACCTTTTGCATCCATCCATTCAATAATATCATGTTTAAGCCACTGCTTGTTAGGAATGCGTTCCAACTTAACACAGTGATAGGATGCATTATCTAATATGATCACACTGTTCTGTGAAAAGAGAGGTAAAATTTTCTTTAACCAGTTTTTAAAAATGTCACCTGTCATTTCTTCATGGTAATCTAAAGTTTTTTTAGATTCCTCTAAAAATCCATCTTCACTTCCAATATGCAATACAATAAGGCATCTGCCTTTGCCGGTCAGGTTTCTTAGCCCTGAGAGGAAAGCCTGTTTTTTAGATTTTACGGCAGAATTTAACAACACCTTAGAAACAGTATGACCTTCATTCACCCACGTTTCATCAAGGAAATACAACTTTCGCCCCTCCCGCCTGTATTCGCATATTTTCCTCAGGTAGTTCCGGCACCACAACAATATGTCTTCTCAGTCAACAATAATATTTTTCTGTTGTGTTGCACAAACTCAAAGCCGATTTCTTTCAGAAATGTGTGGAAAGTTGTTTTCTTAAGGTTCAGCAGATCCAGATCACTATTCACACTCACCAACACTTTATTATTGTTGGCACTTCATTCCTCTCAAAAAAGTGATGAACCTTACGACAGATGGCACTTCTCGCAAACTCATCGCACTGAACTTGTAACACAGGCTTTTGACGTTGACGCTTTTGCCTTGGTGTTGTTAAAAAGCCCTTATTTAGAACCTCTCTGCACGCAGATTTTACACACCAGTAAACTCAGATGTCAATTTCATCACGTCCTGGATAACCATAGTTTGATATTTCTCGCAAAACTTTGCGAACACATTCTAAACAATTTGTTTCTCGCCGCTTTTCAACGGTTTCCCGCTGCAGTGTTTAACGTAGCCAACACGCACATCCATCTCGCACAAACTGAAATTCCCTCCCGCCTGCCCAGCCTTTACGCATGCGTGTTGTACCCACAGTAAAAATTGTCACGTCTTGTGTATTTATGACAACCTGGAGTACATTTACATACTAAATATTGGTTATGTTAATTCTAGAGTACGATAATTACAATTGTGTTGAAGGAATGTTCTATTTTTGCAAGTTAGAAAATGGACTATATTTTGTTGCGCGTGGCAGGGTCTGTTGTTCAAGCAGACTCAACGAGAAGTGTTGCCAATCCGCCTATTCTTTTGCTAAAATTAGCTGTTTTGAACTTTTTGGAACTGCATTGGTGACAATAATGGCTTTGAGATATCTGCACAGTAGTATCATACGTATTTGACTTCATTCAAAAATAGACACGGAAGTGACCTATTTTTCGTTTGTTTGGTTATTTTATTTAACAGCAGTGTTAATCCTTGTGGTATTGTTACAGATGTTCCTATTCGAACGTTCTCTACGTCGCTGTTTGCAAATATGATGCTAGATTTTCAAAATTTTGAAAAATGGAAGAAATAAAGTGGCTGAACTTCCATTTTGTTGGTAATTTTCGATTCGTCATACCTCTTACGATTTTTGAGTAAATTAGACGAAATTCTGCACATCTATTATTCTCTACGTCCATTGCAAGGGTTTACTTCATTTTTTGATAGCATAAAGAAAGAATATCGCGGATCCACGATATTGGATTTTTATCAAATTATCTTACAATTTTTGTCTACTTTGCGTGAAATTTGGAAAACTCTAAAAATGTATGCAAAACTACATTTAATAAACCTACGGATATACAAAGATAACACTCGGAAAGAACTGGCCATTCAGAAAATGGCTTTTATTTTGAGGGAAGTGAGGAGGAGAATTTGTATTCTTTATTCTATGAAAACTAGCAACAAATAAGGTATGACATGTCCACAATTTTGATTATGGAGATTATCCATAAAAAAGCATTTCTACAATATAATGTAGAACCCTACACACTGTAAGAATTCGCTTTTCGCTATATTCTGCAGTTATTGGTTGGCAACACTGTATTCATGCACGTGCATTTGTTTACCGTACAGTTCCTTCTAAGCGCGGATCTTTATATTTGGTCTAGCATTTCTACAATATAATGTAGAACCCTACACACTGTGAGAATTCGCTTTTCGCTATATTCTGCAGTTATTGGTTGGCAACACTGTATTCATACACGTGCATTTGTTTACCGTACAGTTCCTTCTAAGCGCGGATCTTTATATTTGGTCTAGGAATTAATTTGTGCGTTTGTTACGCACACAATGAAGCTGTAGTTCAAACACAAAATACATAAATACCTTAAGAAAAATATTGTCCATCGCGAGCCACCACTTTCGCCCATCTGTCAGGCAAGTTACGGATTCCGTGGCAAAAGAAGTCCTCATCCTTTGAAGCGATCCAGTCAGAGACCCATTTTTAATATCTTCTGAAGAAGTTAACAGCTGTCCAATCAAATTGTTATTCATGCAATCAAACAAGTAGTAGTCCGAAGGAGCAACGTCTGGTGAATACGGCGGGTGGGGTAAAACTTCCCATCCGACATTTTCTAAATAGGTTTTGACCAGTTTTGCGACATGTGGGCAAGCGTTATCATGTCTGTTCTCCCATTCTGGTCGTTTTCTGACCAGAGCTAGCTTCAAACACATTAATTGTCGTCGATAACGTTCTCCATTAATAGTTTCACCCGGTTGCAGCAGCTCATAGTACACCACACCTTTCATATCCCACCATATGCACAGCATAACCTTTGCACAGTGAATATCTCGTTTCGGTTGGGATGGACCTGGTTCACCTGGCTTCACCCAGGCCTTTTTTCGTTTCGGGTTCTCGTAATGGATCCACTTCTCATCGCCAGTAACAATGCGATGCAAAAACCCCTTTCTTTTCTGTCTTTGAAGCAGCAATTCGCAAATGGTTTTTTGTCTTTCAACGTCTCTGTCTTTCAATTCATGTGGAACCCAATGTGACATCTTTTGAATCATTCCCATGGGTTTGAGGCGTTTGGAAACCGTTGTTTGATCAACTCCTAATGCTTCTGCAAGTTCTTCCTGCGTTTGACATGAATCCTGATCGAGCAATGCTCTCAATTCTTCGTCTTCAAATTTTTTTGGCTGTCCAGGTCGCTCTTGGTCTTCCAGGCCGAAATCACCACTTCTAAACCGTGCAAACCACTTCTGACAAGTTCGCTCAGCTAGCGCATGGTCACCATACACTTCCACCAAAATAAGATGACTTTTGGTAGCACTTTTCTGCATGTTAAAGTAATGAAGCAGAACACCCCGCAAAAACACTTTATCTGGCACGAACTGTGCCATGTTCAGTTGACTACAAAATGCTGTTGTTGACGCGTCAATCAACTGCCCTATACTACGAATGATGCACGCTGACAGGAGTTTTCAACGCATGTGTGGCTACACGGAACTGTGGGACGATACGCTCGTTACACCATCTCTTGTCCAGGCGCACGAATTAATTCCTAGACCAGATAGTTTCATTTCATTTATCGGGCTCGTACTTTCTCCAAAAGAATAAAAATAAATGAAAAAAATGGAAAGTTTTTCCTTGAACGACCCTCGTAGTAATTTAACCTAAGACATTACTGTAATTTTCATATCATTTTCGTACAATAAATGAGTTCTTTAACAGTAACACTTAAGCCATATAAAAGTAAGGCTATTATTTTCCCCTCTTTAAAACAATAAATTAATAAGATGGTCATGTTTTTATTGAGGAGTGGTGGAAAGTAGGGGAGCCAGGGTAGAAAGTTAGGGGTTGACAGGGAAGAAATTGAGGGGAGGTGCCAACAACCCAATTTGGGTGAAAATTTCATCATGAACCACCCTTGCTTTATTCTTGTGGACACTTTATGGGTGTACACTTCAGCATCGCGTCCAGAATAAGTGTTTTATCACTCTTCTCAAATACTCGTTCCCTTTATTCTTCCATAATGATACTAAATGTATTGGTAACCCAAGTTGTGAACACCTTTTACTGAAAATTAGGCTATGGAAGAGTTTTATTTCATGTAAAATATTATTTTTTACAAATTAGAATACCTCGGCAAATTTTCCGTCGATCACGAAAAGAGCGATGTTATTGGGTATAGATAATTCAACATTCGATAACCTGATGAAATCACTATAAACATAGAAATGCCGATCTACAATATTCAATAATATTATTGTTGATTTCAAAATATTTAGTAAAAACTTTCCCCCTTTGCTCCGCTGATAAATGTGAACAAAAATAATAACAAGATTTGCAAACAAGCAGGATCGGGCAACTACCCAGGGTGCCAAACTGAGGTACCCTCCTTGATTAGAACCAAATCCTAAGCGTGAGTTTATATTTTAAGTCCACTTTATGCACAGAAAAGCAAATAGAGACAGACGATCTACAATTTAAAGAGGGGTCCAAACCACTATATGCC